>NC_041222.1:107400139-107407295 GCF_002837175.3 Physeter macrocephalus | reverse complement strand
CCCCTTTCTTTTTCTCTTAGAATTGGTATAAGAAGAAGAACTTATGCTTTTAGAGTTTTGGTTTTACCCACAAGATCCTTTGCAAACAGAGATATTTTTCAGTTGCAAAGATGAATAAAGGGCCTCAATCGTACATGTTATTTTACATCAGTTTCAGCTCTAAGGGAAAAGGCTCCAGCCAGGGAGTTAAATCTGGATTTGAGTGTCAGCTTCACGACACACGACCCACATGGCTTCAGACAACTTAGCCTCAGAATCTCCTCATCTGTGAAATAAGCTTAGCATCACCAGCTTCACAAGAACGCTGAGGTGATTACCCAGGAAAATGCAGGTGAAAATGCCCAGAGCACAGCCTGCTTGTATGAATAATGAATTTTTAAGCGCTGGATGAGAGCAGATGTCTCTGAGTCCATGTATTTTTCTATTTAGTATTTTATAAACATTCTTAGAGCCCACTTTCTACCTAAGGTGCTGCCCTAAATGCTTTGAAAAGCAAGAGAAGAAGGGTCCCTGCCCTTCAGAAATTGAAAATTTAGGGGAAAAGGCAAATGCAAAAAATGCAAGGCCGTGGTCGACAGAGGTGCAAAGTAAACCATAGGTAATACTCGATAAAACCTGGAAAGACCCCACATAACAGGTGGAATTTGAGCTGAGTCCAGAGTTTGGCTGGAATGAGAGTAATTCTGCATCACTATCCATTCGTGTTACTTGTCATACCATACCTCTTCCCAAACTGTTTCCTGGAAATCCAAATATTCTTCCTTTATTCACGAGAACAGTCCAATCTCTAAATTTGCACAACCACTCACATTCAGGTCCGTTTTCCACAAAACCAAGGACGCCCAGTTAATGAGACTTACTACTCTTGGAAACCTGGTAGAACTAGGAATGGATATTTTCTGCTGTGCTCCTGGCACCCGAGCAGGATGTCCTGCAGCTCTGGCACCAGGAAGAGGGTAGACAATTCCTGGGGCGGCAGGTGGGGGGGTGGTGTCAGGAAGGACTCCCTGCACAGAGGGCCCTGGAGCCATCAGTTAAATCCTGAACAGATGTTCACGGTGGAGTCAGAGGATGCGAGTGTGTGTGGAGATGGGCACGGGTGGCGAACAATCCAAACAGAGGGGACAGAAGGGACAAGGCCACAGAGTCACTCAGGGCTGGGGTGTGGGCTGTGTGTCGTGTATAGGAGCCGAGAGGTTCAGGGTGAGAAAGTAAGACACGAACCCACGCAGACGGTCAGGGACCAGTCCTGAAGAGCACTGGGCATGCTGTTAAAATATCCGATTGAGTCCCACAGTCATCTATGCTCAGTCATGGGAACGAGTTGCCGCGAACACTGAAAATACTCCCGTCCAGACCAAAGAGCCAAAGCTTGAACGTCTTTTTCTATTCTATACACTCACATTTTGCCCCATATGATATTCTCACCCCGACCTATGACCATATACTCTGTTGAGTGGACGACACTGCAGTGTCCTCAAGGCTAGCACGCTGGAATGTGTTTGTAAACCTAGGTGCTCCCGGGAATGTTTCCTTCCTGTGAAAATCAGCCACCCCGTGGGCCAGAGCAGAAAACAAATACGGAGAAGCACTGCTCTGGGCAGGAAGGACTTAGGCAGAGAAGGACCCAGGACGTGTCTGATCTTGGGAAGGACCATTCTGGCTGAGGGAACAGCTCGTTGGGTGCGACCCGGGGAAAGGGGTAAAGGGGGAAGTAGCAGAGGTTAAGACAAGGGGGCCCTGAGGAAGGTACTGTGGGGAGAGGACGGCCGGGACTGGACTGAAGGACACATTCGTGGAAGATGAGAGAGGGTGGGTTAACACACTGGTTACTCAACCCCTAGGGCTGGTCATGCTGAAGCCACTGAAACCGTTCAGGAAGCTCTTTGTCAGACAGAAGTCAAAGGAGAGTGGGGTTCAGGGCGTTTGGAGATCCAGGGACCAGTGCCCCAAAGGTGAGTATGTGCCCTGTGGAAACAGAGGCCCAGGACTTCTGTAGGATTTAATCACAGGGCTCCCAAAACCCTCAGTTCACTAGAAACCTAAGAATCTCCGTTACACCGAAACAAAGCTGAATTATTCGCTGAAACCCACATGCTGGCAGGTGCCCAGTCAGTCCAGCTGATATTTCAAAGTCCAAAGTCTTTAGGTTCTCAGGTTGTCGGGATGAGGGTGACTTAAAAGCCAGATGAGAGAAAGGACTACAATGTGGGTGTTGAATAAGAAGCAACATGGGTTTATGGACCCCGGGCCCCTGGGTCACTATGAATAAAGGAAATATGCATTATCCATGTACCTATTGATATGAGATGATGAACATGTTTTTATCAACTTCATGAGCCATCTATATGTGACTTTTCCAGGCTGTATTCAGTTCCAGACAACAATTTTGAAATTCTTCTGTCAGTTAAAGAAATCCGTTCATTATTTACTCAGGGGGTAGATTCTGGAACCAATTTTAAATCTACAAATCACTCATGATCTCCTGCATAGTGAGTTCATGAGGCAGTTTATTCTGTCATTTTAAAAGGGAGTGTTTTTTATTCCTCTGTCAAAACCTAAATTCACAAATGACTAGAAGCAAAGATTATATTTTGATTACCTTGTGGTGAGAATTCCAATGGAAATGACAGACACTGGAACTTATTTTGCCTGCGACAAGTGATACTATTTCTAAATCTGACCATTTTCAAGGTAAAAAAATAATTTTACCATATACACATTATTTTCATGTCACATTGGAAAGTGTCCACTTCTTCAAAATTTCCATTCTGCTCTAAGATGTGAACAAATTAGGAACACGTACATTAAAAAGGACTTTGCTTTAAAAGGTATACACGCTGAGAAATACCTGACACAACAGTCTCTTACTCTTTCAAAAGGTTAAACTAACGTGACTGGGTCACCTTAAAATACACCTCAAAAATTGGTAAGTTAAATTACACTCGGTCAACAAGCAAACTGCATTCATCAAGAACACACAGTTTGCTTCAGTTCAGGTGTGCATTATACCTGCTAGAGGTTCTGAATTAGCCATGCCTACAACCTCTATCACTTCTTTTGGTTTCTTTCTTTACGTGGCTGTAGAGTGGAACTCCAATCCGATTATTTCACTCTCTTGCTTAAAAAAACACTCGATGTCCCTTGGTAATCACGTGACAGCTCACCTCTATCTTCGCTTCTCGCCCGAGTCGCTGTCAAGCCAGACATGCCCCATTAACTAGGACCGTCTCCCACCCCACTCCTTCTTCTCCAGGACAATTCTCATTTGTCTGATTTGTTTGTCTCTCTTCAGTTTTCCTAATACAAACAATAAATATGATCAGTATAATGATTTCAAGAATCTGCTTAATTCATGTACATTCTGTATTTGTAAAAAAAAAAATAAAATAAAAGAACGTTTATCATATTAATTATATATAAAGCCAGGTCATTTGGCCAAAAATCTCATTAATGAATTTTTTAAAGCAATCATTTAACTTAAGTGACATCACCAGTGAATGAGAATATTTTAAAAAGATGTCTCACTGCATAGAAAATCACGCATAGTTTTGATGTACCCTCTGCAGACAAGGGACATAAAATATAACCAGAAGGATAAGGAATGAAGCCACAGAACAACGACTTGTACGGCAGCAAATTATAAAACAATACTGTACTTGACATAGGCAAAGCCCCAACTTTAAGAACTGTATCAACAAATGAACTTATCTACGAAATAAAAACTGACTCACAGACATAGGGAACAGACTTGTGGTTACCAAAGGGGAGGGAGTGGGGGAGGGATGGACTCGGGGTTTGGGATTAGCAGACGCAAACTAGTACATACAGGATGGATAAACAACAAGGTCCTACTGTAGAGCACAGGGAACTCTGTTCAATATCCTGAGATGAACCATAATGGAAAAGAATATAAAAAAGAATGCATATATATATATATATATATATATATAACTGAGTCACTTTGCTGTACAGCAGAAATCAACACAACATTGTAAATCAATGGTACTTCAATAATAAAAAAAAAGAACTGTATCAAATAGAAAAATGTAAGATACTAATGAAAAATAAAAGGGCAGTGAGTGGTAGGGAAGTTTAAGAAGCTCTCAGTGTAGACTGACGTCATCAGGGAGCCGGTGTTGGGTGTGAGGACGCATAGAATGCGGCCAAGCACAAATATTGGAAAACAGTCCAAAGAAAATAGAGGAATACATACCTACAGGTAGAGTGTAATCACTTGAAAAAAGTTTTATGGCCCAAAGCAATTAATCAGTCAATTAATTTTTTCAAATAACTGTTTAATTCAGGGGACAAAGTTAAAACTGGTAACTAAACCGTTTCCATAGCTTAACTGGTCAGTTCAGTCAAAATGGTCCCTGACGGATGGTGACTGTCAGGGACGATGTTGGTCAGAGGTACAAACTCCCAGTTTTGAGGTGAACAAGTCCTGGGATGTCATGGACAGCATGGTGACTCCAGTTTTCTTTTTTTTTTTTTTGAATTTTATTTTATTTTTTTTTATACAGCACATTCTTATTAGGTATCCATTTTATACATATTAGTGTATATATGTCAATCCCAATCTCCCAATTCATCACATCCAATTTTCAACACTGTCTTGTATACAGGAAAGCTGCTAGGAGCATAGGTCTCAAAGTCCTCACCAGAAAAAAGGGACGTGCAAGGTGAGGGGTGTGTTAACTCACCTTACCGTGGGGATCACTTCACAGTGTACACGTGGATCAAGTCACACTGTACACCTTAAACTTGCACAATGTTACGTGTCAATTATATCCCAATGAAACTGGAAAAATATGACCATTAAAAGACAAAGTCAGCATCCCAATGAGAAAATAAGTAAAAGGAACACTAAATACGTGTCTTACATGGAATAATGTTGCTCACTGGAGCTTAACTGAAGTATAATTGACATAAAATGAATATAATGATTTAATACGCTATATAAATGGGCATGAATGACAAATACTATAAAACTATTTCCTGAATTACAGGCATGGGCATCATAAGATGCAAACTGTGTTCAATTTTTTTTTTTTTGTGGTACGCGGGCTTCTCACTGCTGCGGCCTCTCCCGTTGCGGAGCACAGGCTCCGGACACACAGGCTCAGCGGCCACGGCTCACGGGCCCAGCCGTTCCGCGGCATGTGGGATCCTCCCGGACCGGGGCACGAACCCCTGCATCGGCAGGCGGACTCTCAACCACTGTGCCACCAGGGAAGCCCTGTGTTCATATTGTAATTACATATGTCTGTCCGTCTAGGATTTAAGAAGAATGTTTCACTAACTTGGTTGTACTTCTACGTACGAAAATATGTCCATGTTACAACTACTATATGGTTTCCAGTCTACTTCAAACAGGCAGCTTCCTGTTTATTAACATCAGTCAAGTGGAATACAAATGGAATTGAATTCTTAGTTTTAACTCAAGTGAAGTTTTCTTAATCCCCCAAAAATCTTTTCATAAATATTTTGGCATTGGTATATGCATATTTCTTGGACTAGAAGTTAGACCCAGTCTTTTGCTCATCAATTAATTAATTTTCTGCTGTTAGACAATGGGCCCCGGAAAACTTCACCTTCTGCAAAAGAGCTCAGTGAACCTGCCTGCTGAAGGCCTGGAGACCCGTTTTCTACAGGAAGACATTTTTCCCAATGTTTCTGGGCAAACTCACGACAAACAGGGGAGAGCTCCCCTTCTTAATACTCTTTGGTGGTCTGAGTGTCATCCTACAGAGCCCAGTCCTGCTGGCTCTGACCCAAATAAGCGACTCAAAGCCTCACCTACGTCTTCTGCCATTTTATTATTAGCACGAGGGAGAACTTAAACAGAGAATCATTACGAGTTCACGTCTTCCTCTGCAGCTGCAGGCTTTGCCAAAACTCTCTGCCCCATCTTCATCATGAATCCCTAATCCAAATTCAAATGTTTCAATTTTCTCTAACACGATTTCAGGGCCCCTGAGTTGTTAAAAAAAAAAAAAAAAAAAAAAGCTGTGGTGGTAAAGCTGCCACTTATAACTCATTTAAATGGGATGAATCCCCATAATTCATCTCTTTTCAGTTTCTATAAAATAGTCTCCAATTCCTCAGAAAATGCTTACTGTTCACTAAGAAGACACGTATTTATTTGATTCTTACACTTTTCTACTATTAGTTCTAGATTCTCAGTTTCCTAGATGAGCAATAGATGCCAATGCAGGAGAAGCCCATAGACTAAAAAGAACACAATTAAGTCTCTGCAATTGACATACAATTAACACATTTGTTTAATAGACCCGTGTGTATGTCTTAGAGTAATTCAAACATATAGAATGTACTTTTGTTTTTATTTATCTAAAAATGTTGAAATCTTTGGTGTGCATTACTGCAATCCCTTTCTCTCTGACTCTCCCCACCAGGTGCAGGGAACCATCTTCCCAGCTCCCAGTTTCAACCCCATGATGGACGCCCAAATGCTGGGGGGTGCACTCCAGGGATTTGGTAAGCCTGGTGATTTCTAGCACTTTTCTTGGTCATTTTTTTCCTGTGCTTTAACCTTGTCTTAAGATGTAATATGGGTGTAAACAGCTGATGTCTAACAGAAGGCAAACACAGATTCAAACAAAAAGCTGGGCAAAAAAGTAGAACAAGAAAAATAGTAGAAAAGATCAACAGAATTGCCTCTGGCAATTGCAGATCTGATCTTGACATGTTTTTGCCTTAGATTCTTAAATACCTAACAACTAAATGAAATTCCAAACCAAAAAACTTAATCTGGGACAAACATCCTTTTTTCGCCCTTGTTTGTTTTCTAGCCTGTTTGTTTTCTAGCCTGTTTCCTTTGAGAGGTCCACATCCAGCCAAATCAGACTTCCTGCCGCTCCCCCAGGGGATCTGCTTTTCCACATCCCTGCAAACTGGCCCAGTAATCCCCCTGCCTGGAAGGCTATATTCTCCCATCTACTTGGAATTCAAATTCTCTTCCTTCAGGAATCCCTTCAATTGAGCCTTCCTCTTTGAACCCTTCTTTGCCCTCCAAACTCATCAGTCATCCCAAGCCCGGCACCTGCTTCTGCACTGTCCTGCCTCTGACCCCACCTCCACCAGGCCTGTCCACCCCCCCCCCCCCCCCCCCCCCCCCCCCCCCCCCCCCCCC
>NC_041222.1:107397123-107400129 GCF_002837175.3 Physeter macrocephalus | reverse complement strand
CCCACCCCCCCATCCCCCGGCCCACCCCTGTCACCTGCTGACTGGCCTCTGAGCTCCCAGGGTAGGAGGCTGGGTCAGGTGCTTGTAAGTGCATGTTCAGTGAATGAACTAGAGTTTAGGAAAGAAATGTAGAGAGAAGCGGGAAATTGTTGAGTTCTTTTAAAAAAAAAGATTTAATCTTTAAGATATGATATGGAGCTGTTAAACATCCAACCTGTCATAAGAAGACTTCTGGTGAGCAGGAAGATAAACACTGACAACAGAAAGGATACCTCTGCATGAAACATACAAAGCCTTTCATGGGAAAGCAAGCTCTCCGCCTTGAAGACAAGGTTGTCTTTACACGAGCTATACTGTGTGTGCGTGTGTGTGTGTCCACTAGCAGGACCCTGGAGGAAAACAATAAAGGACTTTGAATATGCTCTAAAGTCAATTTTAAAAGTCCACAATGCTTATGGCCTTTTAAAATATTAATCATCGCTAGAAAAATCTGGAGACAGGGTAACGAACAGTTATGGATTAACTCTTTCTTCAGGAGAATAATTTTTGCTTTAAAACTATAAATCAGAGCAATCTATTCACTGAAAAATTTTCTTTGTGCCAGTTTCAGTTTTCCTGTCATCACAATTTCAGGGTCAGAATTCAGATTCATTTTGACCCTTGTAGGTTTTTGCTTGTCAGTGTTTTGGCTGAAGAATTTCAGGAGGTTTTGGGTTTGACGGCACACCTCCGCTCTAGTGTGGCAGAGCAAGAACACAGCTCAAGATGCTGTCAAAGTCTATCCATCCTGATGCCCCTGGCAAAGGGCAATGGAAAGCGACAATTGCAAATGTTTTCCTTGGCTACTGTGGGTTTTTTCTGGCTTTGCTGAGACACAAATGACCTATAACATTGTGTAAGTTTAAAGTGTACCATGTGATGATTTCATAGACGTATATTTTGCTAAATGGTCAACACAATAAGGTTAGTTTATCACAGAATTACCATTTTTGTCATTATTGTTACGGTGAGAACATTTACTCTCTACTCTCTTAGCCACTTTCAAGTATGCAATACAGTATTGTTAACTGTAGTCACCATGACGGATGTCAGATCCCCAAAACTTATTCCTCTTATAACTGGAAGTCTGTACACTTTGACCATCATCTCCCCCTTTCCTCCATCCCCCCAGCCCCTGGTTGTTTCTATGAATTCAGCTATTTTGGATTCCATGTATGTGACATCATACAGTATCTGCATTTCTCTGTCTTATTTCACTTAGTGTAATGCCTTCAAGATTCATCCACGTTCTCACAAATGGCAGGATTTCCTTCTTCTTGTGGCTGAGTAATATTCCATTGTGTGTGTACCGTATTTTCTGTATTCTTTCCTTTGTTGATGGACACCTAAGTGGTTTCCATGTCTCAGCGATTGTGAATAATGCTGTCATGAGCATGGGGGTGGAGATAACTCTTCAAGATAGCAATTTCATTTCCTAGGGATAAATACCCAGGAGGGGAACTACTGGATCATATGGTAGCTCTATTTTTAATTTTTTGAGGAACCTCCGTAATGTTTTGCATAGTGGTTGCACCAATTTACATTCCCACCAACAGTGCAGGAGGGTTCCCTCTTCTCCACATCCTTACCAACACTTTTTATCTCTTGTCTTTCAGATGATGGCCATTCTGACAGGTGTAAGGTGGTGCCTCATTGTGGTTTTGATTTGCATTTCCCTGATGATTAGTGATGTTGAGCATCTTTTCATGTACTCCCTGGCCATTTGTACGTCTTCTTGGGAAAAATGTCTCTTCAGGTCCTTTGCCCATTTTTTCAATCAGATTATTATTATTATTTTTTTAATATTGAGTTGTATGAGTTCCTGACACATTGCAGATATCAACTCCTTATCAGGTATATCATTTGCAAATATTTTCTCCCATTCTGTGGGTTGCCTTTTCACGTTGTTGATTGTTTCTCTTGCTCTGCAGAAGCTTTTGAGTTTAATGTAGTCCCACTTGTTGGTTTTTGACTTGGCTACTGTGTTTTACATAGAACAATCAGAAAGCAAAAATATTCTCTGACGCAAATGGAAATGAGTAGTTTTAACAAAAATTGTCTTAAGTTGTATAACAATTCACCAAGGAAAAGCAGTACCTCTTAGGTAACAATCTCTAACAGTGCAGTCCACTTGCCAAGTCCTAACTGCGACAAGCTACTTCCCCTACCCACACACTCTTGGAACAACTGTGTTTATTTTGTCTCAGTTAACATATATAATTTCCAGATCATGCCTATGAGATCCTGGGCAAGGGGAACTATTTTTAATCTATATGCCTAACTCATGGTAAAGCTGCATACAAGACAAAATGAATCTTTGTGAAACACTGGGTGCTATTTAGACTAGGCCTCCTCACCTGCCCCAGGCCTCACTCACCACCAATATGATGGGAGCTGTAGGGTGTGTGTAGACCTTCTTTACAGAAGTGGAGGGAGTTTCCCTCTATTTCTAGCGGCTGAGTTTTCCTATATTTCCCCTAGAAGCAGTCGTTCAGCATTTACTAATTCATGCTCACGGTGACTTTGTAGAAACCTTTCACTAATAACAAGAATCAACTGTACATCATAAAAACCTATAAGACTGCTATGGTTCATCATGCCAGATTTTTCTGTTAAACCATAGGATAGGAATTATCTAGAAATTCCTGCCCCTAATATAATAGGATAAGAAAGAGAAATAGATACGATGATTCTTAAAAACAAATCAAAATTCTCTGAATTTTCAGAGGACATTATTAATAATATATCTCAAAATCCAAGGTAATCAAGCAAAAGCATTATTAAAAATTATGAGAGCTCAATAATTTTTCTGGATACAAAGTCAACATAAAATTCAACATCATTGGGCTTCCCTGGTGGCGCAGTGGTTGCGCGTCCGCCTGCCGATGCAGGGGAACCGGGTTCGCGCCCCAGTATGGGAGGATCCCACGTGCCGCGGAGCGGCTGGGCCCGTGAGCCATGGCCGCT
>NC_041222.1:107358888-107397112 GCF_002837175.3 Physeter macrocephalus | reverse complement strand
AGCCTGCGCGTCCGGAGCCTGTGCTCCGCAGCGGGAGAGGCCACAACAGGGGAAGGCCCGCATACCACAAAAAAAAAAAAAAAAAAAATTCAACATCATTTACTTCATTAAGCAATTATGTGTTAAGAAACAAAGCAAAAATAATATAGCTTGAAATATCAATAGAAATGCAAATATGAATAATTTCAACAAAATCAAGTTTCTTGTTATTTGCAGAAACTCTACAAATCTTTACTGTCTTTTAGAAAAGAAAAACACATAAATAATTCAACAGATACATCATGTTAGTGACAGAAAGACAATTTCTCTAAACTGATTCCTAAGTTTACAGTTATTTTAATTGAAATTTTAATAATATTTTTGAGATCCATATGATATTACTCTGAAATATCTCTAGAAGGATAAATGAGCCAGAATTGCTATGAACTTTGAAAAATGGAGAGTAATTCAGAGAGGTAGGTTGTGGATAATCCCAAGAGAACAACAACGAAAACCAAAAGGCTACAAAAGTTACAAAAGTGTGACGATAGCAAAATCAACAATGGATCCAATTGAAAAACCTTCTATTTATTATTAAAAATACGTTCATCTGGACCACCCATCACGCAGTCAGCAGACCCTTTCAGGACCACCTAATGTCCCTTGGCTCCAGCGCTTAACCTGGGGCCCCGTGCACCTGATGCTCTGTGCCTTTCTCTACAGGCTGCCTTTGCTCCCAAATCCGAAATCCCAGGCTCTGGAGCAGATCCTCTGCCTGCCTCCCTCCATTCTGCAGCTCCCAGACCACTTCTCTCACCTGCATAAATACCTCGCTCCCCCTTGGGGTTCTTCCGGGCATGGTCATCCGTGTCTATCCAGTCCCGTGCCCTCATTCACTGGATGTTTTCACATGTAGCTCATCACTTTCCCATGATCTGAACACATCCGGGATGGCTTTAACTTCCAAAAAGATGATCTGCTTAATATCCTCCCGCTTCAACTCGTTTTTCTCCTCACCTCCATAACTTGTCAAAGAAAAAGTATACCACCCAGAATTCAACAGGCAGGGAAGCCTTTATGAAAGAGGAGAGAGACTGAACTCAGCTCCTCTGAAACAAAAGGCAGGTGAGCTCTGAGCCCTGGGATGTTCTAGAGGTCACAGGGGTGGGGGCCTTGGTCAACACAATGAGGACTTCTGAGACTGCTCAATGGTACTTAGGGTCCTGCCTGCCACAGAGGCTGGGAGACAGTGGCTCTATCTTTCCTGGCGATTATATTTCAAAGGGATCCATCCCAAGTCCTTGAGAAAGGCATTTCTGGGCATGAAAACTGGCAGGTGGTTGGGAGAAGATTTATGTCTTGAGGGGAATAGAAAGAATTTACAACTGCAAGCTTTCTGAAGTAAATGCTCTAAGAAAAAAAGAAAGAAAGCAGGAAGGAAGGAAGGAAGGAAGGAAGAAAGAAAGAAAAGAAAGAAGGAAGGAAGGAAGGAAGGAAGGAAAGTAAGAAAGAAAGAAAGAAGGGAAGAGGTCAAGGGCTTCTAATCAGGAGAAGTTTGTCTGAATTTTGGTCAAGCTGAGGGGATGCTAACACCTTCTTGGTTACTCTACCACCACTAACGTTGCAGCTAAATTTCCCTGAAGCGGCTGTGCATTCAGGCGTTTTTTCAGGTTCATGGGTTGGTGCAGGAGGAAGCAGGGGCCTCAGAGCCCAGGAGCAGAGCCTCTGTTATGGGGAGGGGCCGCCCCCTGGGCAGGGGCACGGCCACCCCCTCACAGCCCCTTCCCCAGGACTCTTCCTTCTGTTGGGGTCTGGACTGAGGTATGAGGCAGATGCACCTCTGGGCTGAGCAACTGGGGTTTGTCAAGTGGACTAAACTGGAGCTCTGTTTTCCCCTGACACTCCAAGGACAAAGTTAATGGCAGGAGCTGAGCTCTGCTGAAGAGGTGAGATGACCACAACTATCACATCTCCTGAGGTCAGGGAAACCTCTCCAAGCGCACATGCACCGAGAGGCTCCTCAGGGGGTCAAAAAGGGAGGGGGCACCACCCCGTAATATGTGCTGTTAAACCTCCCGTTAGCCTCAGCACTGGAATCCATCTTGGCAAAAAGATGTGCACGCCCATCAGGAGGGCCCTGAGACAGGTCAGAGGTGGGAAAAGAAGGGAGATAATTGGCCAGAGGAGAACAGAGACCTGGGAGAACTGTCCCATATAAGTGATTTAAATCACCTCTCCTCGTTCAGGACTCCTGCACACTTCTCTGGGTGTGTATTTGTGCGTTGCTTCTGCTCTAAATAAAGTGCTTCTTTTTGCTCTTTGCACATACTGTGCTTCCAATAAACTCTGTGCCTGCTTTACAACGTCTCCTTGTGGAATTCTTTCTCCAAAGAAGACAAGGACCAGTATCCTCTCACCTGCTGACATCAGGACCACAGCAGTTACTTTTGTCTTAATGTACATTTGTTGTAAGTCATATCGAACCGTAGGGTAAGAAAGACACGTGGCCAATTCAAACAGGAATCAGCTTGGCGTTCGGGGAAGCCTTTTGTTGGTGGGGTAGGAGGGGCGGTGGAAGAAAGACCACATTCTTCACTCCTCTGTATTTTTATTGAATCCTTTTACAGAAAAATCTGTAGTTGTAGCATCAAGAGGAGAGACAGGAGGTACCTCGCCATGTCAGGGGCTGCCCTGTGACTTCCATTTGAGTTGGAATTGTTCCCTGCCTGCTGGAAGCACCACGGGGACAAGCTTGCATGCTGGCTTTGATGCCTGGACACTGAGTTCTTCCTACCTACAGGGCAGCAGCCTCACGACTCTCCAAATACGCCTCTTTTCCAGGCTGTGACAAGGACCTGCTGATCGACATCCTGACCCAGCGCTGCAACGCCCAGAGGCTGGTGATCGCCGAGGCCTATCTGAGCACCTTTGGCCGGGTGAGTCCCTCCATCCCCACCCCTTTCCAAGGAAATTCCTGAGAAGCCTCAGAACTGGTACTGTTACCCTTTTCAGCCTCCGATTACAAAGGCTTCTGACTTCACCAAACATCAGAAACAGTTCTTCTGCTCCAAATGTGTTGTACAGAATGTCGGAAAGAGACACATCAAACGTGCCTGTGATCCCACCAGCCCTTTCTCAGAACTTGTTCAGCTTCATAAAGTAAAAGTTCTGAGAGCCCGACACCACCAGTTGGTCCAGTTAGGCTAAAAACACCCCTGCGTCAAGCTCTAAGGAAGGCGCACAAGGGGCTGATAATCCAAGGCCCCAAAATAAGATCTTTTCCTGCAATTCTCCAGAGGTCCTCACCCACCTCTCAACCCAAGCAAATTCCCCACTAGCTTTTCTTCCCACAGCTGCAGTTAGAGCCCATTAGAAAAGAATGGTGCTTAAAAATAGTTTCAGGCAATAAAACTACCCACAGTGCTTTAAAGGAATCACACCCAATTTCAAAGCAAGTGCCATTAAAGCTTTCTTTTGTTATGCATTTAAACCACAGATTCAGAACAACTCTTCAGGCCAAAAGGACCTGGAATAGCAATTTCTTTGTCAACTGAGCATTATCAATGAAACACCATCATAAATCTTTTTCTGTAACGTTAGTCCTTAAAAACTTAATCTCCAAACCTCAGTCTCAACAACTACAGTAGCAAAACAAAGGTATACCTCTACTTTAGAATGAATGACGAGTCCAAAAAGCCACCACTACTCATGCAATTAGCTGAATTAAGCCGTAGTTGAAAACCAGTTTTGCTTTTTTTTCCAGGTAAAACTGTTACTTTTCTTATGTTCCTATGACACCAGTGCTAGTTTTCTTTTGAAAGAGAATGTAAAAGCTATACAAATTGCAGCATTAGTAATCCAATATTGTTCTAATATGCATACTGCCATAAGAGAGGTCATTTTTCAGTAAATTTTTAACCCAAAACTTTGCATACATCTGTGCTTTTCATGGGTCAGGTTAACTTAGGTAACAGCATTACTTTATCACTCTCTACAAAATTACCCTAAAACAGATTAAAATAATTAAGAAATGAGGTGCTTATAACTCATCAAACAACGGATCCTCCAGGGTAGAGCACTCACCACACGCCCAAGGTCTCAGAGTGGTCAGACCCCCTGTGCTGAGGTCCCTGGGCACCTGGGAACTTAGGGACCCTTAGACGAGCTGATAGGGGCCTCTCTGCTCTGAAACGCCCCGTCAGACATCAGTTACCGGGTCTCATAGTCACTTTTCCTGTCGCGTGTCCCTGGCTCACACTGTCCTGATTCGGGCCTTCACCATGTGGTACCCAGATGGATGTGGAAATGCCCCTCACCCCCAGAGCTGCTGCCCCCCAAGCCCTTCCCCTGGGTACCCCCCAAATTGAAACCAGAAAGAGTCCAAATCTAAAACTCCACTTTCCTGCTTTAATCCCTGAGCATTAATCTCAATTCCCCTCACAAATACCCATCTGGGCACCGAATTCAACCCACCTGCCCACAGGCTCACCGAGTCCCCCAGCCCCTCTCTGCTCCGCACCTCAAGCCGGCTCACCACCTCCTGCTTCATCCACCACGTCAAAGGCAGGCCCTGCAGACTGCAAACTGACAGCGGGCTGCCCGGCCCGCCTGGTGCTCCGTGTACTCCAGGGCCCGGACCTGCAGAGCCAGGCCACCCTAGACATGCATCCCTGACACCTGACACCGTTGCACCACATTCTCTCCAGCTGCTGTCCCATCCTCTCCTGCAGGCGCCCAGGTCAGGTGGTCTTGCTGTCCTCCTTCCCCGCCAGGTGTTCGGGTTTACTTACCTCCTGACCCCTCGACCATCACCTCCTGGAAATCAGGGACCAGGTTACTGGCCGCCATCCTTCCCTCCAGAGTCCTGCCTGGGTCTGACACAGAACAGGCACTGCGTTTATAGAATTCCACTCTGCCTCTAAAAAAAAAAAAAAGGAGAAAAAGAAAAACATCACTTTAGAATCCAATAGTTAAAAAGAACATTCAGAAATTGCCTAAATTTCCCTTTTCCCTCATTCCCTGCTCTGGCTGCCCCAGGTCACCCTGCCTGACCTTGGTGAGGGCTTCTTGACCTCCCCCACTGTTCACATTCAGAATGATTTCTTCCACCTGGACAAGGTGTGTCTTCTGCTAGCTTTCCCTTTCTGCGGGAGAGTTTATAGATTTCTTGTATGTTAATCATTGATATTCTTATATTTTTATTAATGTGAATAATCAAGATTAGAGGGAATTATTTTCTTAGCTACTGAGTAACGTACAATTATAGGCATGTTCCATAAATACCTATACTTGACTCCTGTCTAACAGCTCCCAAGTTCAAAAGAGAGGTAATAAAAATCCTAAAGGAATTAAGAAAAATTTCGATAGAAATGCAGATCACTGTAACAAGCAACTAGAAACTATAAAGAGGAGCCAATCAAAATTAGACAGCTCAATTGCTGAGACAAAAACTAAGCTAAAAGCAATGAATAGCAGACTAAATAATGCAGAAGAACAAATAAGTGATCTGGAAGATAGAATAATGGAAATCACCCAATCAGAACAGCAGACAAAAAGACAAATTAAAAAAAAGCAACATACGAGATCTATGGGATAATATAAAGTGTGCCAATTTATGTTAAATAGGGATCCCAGAAGGAGAAAAAGAAGAAAGGGGATTGAAAATGTATTTGAAGAAATTATGGCTAAAAACTTCCCAAACCTAAAGAAGGAAATAGATATCCAGGAATAGGAAGCACAGAGGGTCCCAAACAAGATGAATGCAAAAAGACTCACACCAAGGAATATCATAATTGAAATGGCAAAAGTGAAAGACAAAGAGAGGATTCTAAAGGCAGCAAAAGAAAAACAAAGAGTCGTATACAAGGGAACTCCCATAAGGCTATCAGCTGATTTCTCTGCAGAAACTTTGCGTGCCAGGGGAGTGGCAATATATATTCAACGTCCTGAAAGGGAAAAATCTGCAAACTTGGATACTCTACCCAGCATGATTATCATTTAGAATAGAAGGAAAGATAAAGAATTTCTCAGACAAGAAAAAGCTAGAAGAATATAGCAATGTGAAATCTATCCTAAAAGAAATATTGCAAGGTTTTCTCAAAATAGAAAAGAAACAATAAGAAAGGGAAAAACATAACAGGAAAGGCAAATATATAAAAGGACTGAAAATCACTTAAATAGGCCAATACATAGATTAAAAACAATCAAAAATTTTTGTAAAAGTGATTGTAACTACAGTTAACAGTAAAAGAATAAACATGAAGATAAAAATAGGATGTCAAAATTACAAAATATGAGAAGGCAAGTAAGAAAATGTAGATCTTTTAGAATGTGTTTGAGCTTATATGACTATCAGTCTAAAGCAAGTGGATATGGTTAAGGGTTAACATACTTGAAAATCAGGGTAATTACAAATCAAAAACATACAAGAGATTCACAAAAACCAAAAAGAAAGGAGCTCAAGCATAATACAAAAGAAAATCATCAAATCGCAAAAGAAAAAACAAAAAGAAGGAACAAAAAAGAAATACAAAATCAACTGGAAAACAAGGTTTGAAATGGCAATAAATACATACTTATCAAAAATTACTTTAAATGTCTATAGACTAAATGCTCTGTTAAAAAGACACAGAGTAGCAGATTGGATAAAAACAAGAACCTACAATATGCTGCCTACAAGGACTCAATTTAGGGCACAAGTCACACAGATTACAAGTGAGGGGACGGAAAAGATATTTCATGCAAATGGAAATGACAAGAAAGCAGTGGTAGCTATACTCATGTCAGACAAAACAGACTTTAAAAGAAAGGCCATAAAGAAAGACAAAGAAGGACACTATATAATGATAAAAGGATCAATACAAAAAGAGGATATTCCACTCATTAACATATATGCACCCAATATAGGAGCACCTAAATACATAAAACAAATGCTAACAGATATGAAGGGAGAAACTGACAAAAATACAATATAGTAGGAGACTTTAACACCCCACTGACATCAATGGACAGATCTTCCAGACAGAAAATCAATAAAGCAACAGAGACCCTAAATGACACAATGGAACAGTTTAACTTAACTGACATCTACAGGACACTACATCCAAAAAAATACCAGAATACACATTCTCTAGTATACATCACATACTAGGAACAAAACAAGCCTCAAGAAATTTAAGAGGATAGAAATTATTTCAAGTCTCTTTTCTGACCACAATGGCATAAAACTAGAAATCAACCACAGAAAGAATGGGGAAAATATCACATGGAGACTAAACAACATGCTACTGAAAAACCAATGGGTCAATGATAAAATCAAAGAGGAAATCAGAAAATACCTCGAGACAAATGGCAATGAAAACACAGCCTTACAAAATCTATGGGATGCAGCAAAGGCAGTTACAAGACAGAAGTTCACAGTGACATAGGCCTTCCTCAAGAAACAAGAAAAATCTTAAATTAACAACTTAACTTACCACCTAAAAGAACTAGAAAAAGAAGAAAAAACAAAACCCAAAGTTAGCAAAAGGAATGAAATATTAAAGATCAGAGAGGAAATAAATAGAGATAATCAATAGAAAAAAAAAATCAGTAAAACCAAGAGCTGGTTTTCTGAAAGGATAAAAAAAAATCAACAAACCTCTAGTCAGGCTCACCAAGAAGAAAAGAGAGAGAACCCAAATAAACAAAATAACAAATGAAAGAGGAGAAATATCAACTGATACCGCAGAAATACAAAAAAAAAAATTGTAAGAAAATACTTTGAACAGTTATATACCAACAAATTGGACAACCTAGAAGAAATAGGCAAGTTTCTAAAAACATACAACCTGCCAAAATTGAGCCAATAAAAAACAGATAATTTGAACAGACTGATACTAGAAGTGAAATAGAATCTGCAATTAAAAAAAAAAAAAAACTCCCTGCAAACAAAAGTCCAGGACTGGATGGCTTCTCTGGGGAATTCTACCAAACATACAGAGAACTTATACCTATCCTTCTCAAACTCTTCCAAAAGACTGAAGAGGAAGGAACACTCCCAAAGTCGTTCTATGAAACCACCATCACTCTGATACCAAAATCAGACAAAGTCACTACAAAAAAATAGAATTACAGGCCAATATCTTTGATGAATATAAATGAAAAATTCCTCAAAAAATATTACCAAACCAGATCCAACAGCATATAAAAAGTAGAACTTATTCCAAGGTCACAACAATGGTTCAACATATACAAATCTATCAATGTGATGCACTATATTAAGAAAGGACAAAGTCTCAACAGACACAGAAAAAGCATTTGATAAAATTAAACAACCATTTGTGATAAAAACTCTCACCAAAGTGGGTATAGAGGGAACATGTCTCAAGATGATAAAAGCCATTTATGACAAACCCACAGCCAACATAATAATCAGTGGTGAAAAGCTGAAAACCTTCCCACTAAATTCTGAAGCGAGACAAAGATGCCCACTCTCACCACTTCTGTTTAACATAATATTGGAAGTCCTAGCCACAGCAATCAGACAAGAAAAAGAAATAAAAAGTATCCAAATCCAAAGGTGAGAGGTAAAATTGTCATTATATATAGCACATGACATGATACCATATATAGAAAACTGTAAAGACCCCGCACAAAAACTATTCAGCAAAGTAGCAGGATACAAAATTAACATACAGAAATCTGCTGCATTTATTTAAACTAACAATGAAATATCAGAAAGAGAAAATTTAAAAATCAATCCCATTTAAAATTGCGTCAAAATAAAGAAGATACCTAGGCATAAACCTAACCAAAGAGGTGAAAGACCTATATGTTGAGAATTATAAAATGTTGATAAAGAAAACTGAAGATGATTCAAAGAAATGGAAAGATAACCCATGCTCTTGGAAGAATTTATATTGTTAAAATGGCCATACTCCCCAAAGCAATCCCTATTTAATGTGATCCCTATCAAATTACCCATGACATTTTTCACAGAACTAGAATAAATAATCTTAAAATTTATATGGAACCATGAAAGACCCAGAATTGCCAAAGCAATCCTGAGAAAAAAGAACAAAACTGGAGGCATAACCCTCCCAGACTTTGGACAATACTACAAAGCTACAGTAATCAAAACAGTGTGATATTGGCACATAAACAGATATATGAATCAATGGAACAGAAGAGAGAGCCCAAAAATAAACCCACACACCTACGGTCAATTAATCTTCAACAAAGGAGGCAAGAATACATAGTGGAGAAAAGACAGTCTCTTTAACAAGTGGTGTTGGGAAAGCTGGACAGCCACATGTAAATCAATGAAGTTAGAACACTCCCTCACACCATACATAAAAATAAACTCCAAATGGCATAAAGCTTATATATAAGACATGGTACCATAAAACTCCTAGAAGAGAACATAGGCAAAATATTATCTGACATAAATCCTAGCAATATTTTCTTAGATCAGTCTCCCAAGGCAAAGAAATAAAAGCAAAAATAAACAAATGGGACCTAATCAAACTTAAAAGCTTTTGTGCAGCAAAGGAAATCACAAACAAAACTAAAAGACAACCTATGGACTGGGAGAAATTATTTGTAAATGATGCAACAGACAAGGGCTTAATTTCCAAAATATACAAACAGCTCACAGAGCTCAATATAAAAAAAAAAACCCAATCAAAAAATAGGCAGAATACCTAAATAAACATTTCTCAAAAGAAGACATACAAATGGCCAATATGTATATGAAAAGATGCTCAACATCACTAATTATTAGAGAAATGCAAATAAAAACCACAATGAGGTATCACCACACACCAGTGAGAATAGCCATCAATAAAAATCTACAAATAACAAATGCTGGAGAGAGTGTGGAGAAAAGGGAATGTAAATTGTTGCAGCCACTATGGAAAACAGTATGGAGGTTCCTCAAAAAACTAAAAATAGAGTCACCATATAATCCTGCAATCCCATTCCTGGGCATATATCTGGAAAACATGAAAACTTTAATTTGAAAAGATACATGCACCCCAATGTTCACTGCAGCACTGTTTACAATAGCCAGGACATGGAAATAACCTAAATGTCCAATAACAGATGAATGGATAAAGAAGATGTGGTACATATATACAATGGAATATTACTCAGCCATAAAAAAGAATGAAATAATGTCATTTGCAGCAACATGGATGGACCTAGAGATGACCATACTAAGTGAAGTAAGACAGAGAAAGACAAATGTCATATGATATCACTTACATGTGGAATCTAAAAAATAATACACATGAATCTATATAGAAAACAGAAACAGATTCACAGAACAGAAAACAAACTTATGGTTACCAAAGGGGAAAGGGAGTGGGGGAAAGGGATAAATTAGGAGTTTGGGATTAACAGATACACCCTGAATATATAAAATAAACAACAAGGGTTTACTGTATAGCACAGGGAATTATATTCCACATCCTGTAGTAACCTATAACTGAATCACTTTGCAGTATACTTGAAACTAACACAATATAATAAATCAACTATACTTCAATATAAATAAATAAATTTTTTAAAAATTTACTTACCACTGCACAGTGACAAAGCAGCTTACACAAGTGTTTTTATAATATAATATAAAATTGCCCAAGAATTTACACAATGAATATCAGTGGGGGTAGAATGAAGACAACTTCTAAGTTATACTTTGTACAGGCCTACATCACAGAGTGTTTCAACAGCAAGGATTTTTTTATGATAATAGAAAAGGCATAGAAGTTAAAAGCATATAAAACTATTCCCCTGAGCATATTCAGACAAACAGAGTGCTAGTCGTCCTTCTATGTCTTGCCCCTGAGTGCACACAATTAGATAAAGGTAAAAAGAAGAAAGGAAAAGGAACCGCCATGTTACTTTCAGTTTAAATGGAGCTGTAGGAATTGCTGCGGCGTGGCCCACCTGCAGCCCCCAGGAGCTCAGAGCTCGGTTTGAACAGCACGTACTCATTAGTCTAATGCAGCGCCAAGCTGTGAGGTCCATAGCGTCCCTTTGGGGCAAACAAGAAAGCAGAGGCAGTCCTGCTGGGGAAAGGCACACTCCAAAGGTTGCATCGGCAAAGCTATTTCTATCCCTCCCAGAGAGAATTTAAGACTCTAACTAGAGAATGTGTTTGAAGGCTCCTCTTTGAACTTGCAAAGTTTAGCTACTTAAACATATTATTCAATAAGTATCTTCGCAAATGAAAGTGGTATGTTCTTCTGATGTCCTGAAAAACCACTGTAGCACTCTTTGCCAATTTGCAGTGCAAGGGCACTGTAATTCCTGAGTTCCAGCCCCTCCATGAAATCAAAGTGCGTGCAGATGGGGACCGTTGCTTGAGCAGCCAATGCCTCCAAACAAACAACTGAGGAAATACGAGTGGACCCACTCGTTCATTATTTTATACCAATGCTGTGTAGCCAGCACTGTGCTATGGCTGGAGAAACTGCCATGAATAAAACAGACCAAAAGCCCTGCCAGGGTCTTTACCTGGTGAGACAGAGAAAAATTAGTGAAACGTGTCCTGTTAGAAGGGACTAGTGCTCTGGAGAAAAGATGAAGCCTGGTGAGAAGGACGGGGAGTGTTGGCGGACCAAGTGCACAGTAAGTCCCCCAAGTGCAAACGAGTTCCGTTCCCAGAGTGCATTCGCAAGTCCAATTTGTTCGTTAAGTCCAGCAAGGTTAGCCTAGGTACCCCAGTGACACAGTCGGCTATATAGTATGTACTGTCATAGGTTTATAATACTCTACACACAAAGAATACATAAAAAACAAAGAAACAAAAAATAGAGAACCGTTTTTTAATCTTACAGTACAGTCCCTTGAAAAGTACAGTAGTCCAGTACAACAGCTGGCACACGGGCTGGCATCGAGGGAACAGGCAAGAAGATGGGAGGGGTGGAGAGGAGGTGGAAGATGGTAGAGCTGAAGGATCATCAGCTATAGAAGATGGAGGGCCAGCTGCAGTTTCACTCACGCCTGACGCTGATGACACAGGGTCTGGTTCCTTGCTGGATTCAATGCTATCTAACTTCTTGAAAAAACGATCCAGTGATGTCTGGGTAGTAGCTCTTTTTTTCTCGTCATAGATGACACGGTAGCACTGGATTGCATTCTGAACGGCTGCTGCCACCTTCGTGTACCGTTCTACGTTCGGGTCCTGTGCCTCAAATACTCACAGTGCCTCCTCAAATAAAGAAGTTTCCCTTGCCGTTTCCTGCGTCGTGAACCTCTTCGGTTCCTCAGTTACTTCTCTCTCTTTGTCCTTTCCCTGGGCACATTCGCATCTCTGAAAGTTCACAACGTGAACGTTCGTATGTAGAGGACTTACTGTAATTGTAAATAGCCTGAGGATGACAGGCTCTGTGAAGAAGTCCGAGGGGCGAGCCACGTGCTGGTCTAGAGGAGGAACATTCAAGCTACAGGGAGGAGAAAGCAATGGCCCTGAGGGGCAGGTCTGCTGTGCCAGGAGCCACCGGAAGCCCAGGGGGTGGAGGGGGTTCGGGAGCAGGGAGAGGAGTGGTAGGAGGTGAGGGCACAGACTGGCCAAGGGGACATCGTGTGCCTTGGTGGCCATCGCATAAAACACCTGCATGTTTGCTTATCCCGAGCTCAGCTGCACAAAAGTAGCTGGAACTCATCCTGGAGTTTGGAGTGGGAAAGGGTGTTTCTGCAGAGGAGTGACTAACTTGATGGGCATTCTTCCAGGAGCACCTGTCAGGTGTGTGTGGGGAGGACAGGTGTAAGGGCAGAAGGGGACTCACTCGGAGGCTGTTGCATTGACGTAAGGAGCCATGACAGTGCCGAAGCCACAGTTATGGCAGTAAAAGTGGGACAAAATCGTCAGTTTCTGGATGTAAGTTAGAGACCACAGAATTTACTGACAATGGATATTGGTAACGTGTGAGAAATGCAGTGTAATAGGCAAACTTCTGGGGTGCAGAGAGAGAAAGAGACAGAAAAAGGGGAGAGAGGAAACAGCTAGTGTCAGCCATTTTTAATCTGCAGCAAATTACCTAATATCCGGGGGTGGGGTGGGGAGACATTTTGAGTGCCTCATACCTCCCAGAAAATATTTTAAGAATTCCACCTGGGTTAAATATTTTCTGTTAAGGCCAATGCTATGAGGTGGGTGCTGTTAGAATTCTCACTGTACAGACGGGAAGCAGACACAGAAGGGCACCTACCTGTCACCTCACAGCTGATGCTCGGCCAGGACTGGAACCACACGCCACCCCCAGGCCTGGGCGCGACCGGTTGGGATGACGCCTGGCGCTGCCTGTTCCACCAAAATTCTCTGACTTCCTTGAGGTACTTACGAAATCAGTGTGCTAGAGCCATGTACACGAGCACGCACGCGCACCCACGCATACGCATGCGCACATGCACAGACACGCGCACGCACGCACACCTGCGCTCCAAAGCAAAGCTCCCCCGCGCCATCTAGCGGCCGCGCTGATCCCTATCAGCAGTGGAAACCGCACAGGTGTTCAGGGTCAGAGCCCAAAGCGATCACAGGTGAAGTAAGGGAAGATGCTGTTATGAATGTTTGGGAGGGATACGGACCCAAAAAGTGACTGAAGATCAAATGGAAGATTTTGCAGTGCCCAAGCCAGTGCCTTTCTCTTTTACGTTTAATCAGTAAATTCAAGGCTTTCTCCTCCCACATTTATTCTTCTATTCTCGCACTTGTTCACACGTTCATTTATACATTATATACCACGTACTCTGCACATCTGAGTACTCAGCACTGTGCCAGAGCGAGATAATGGATTTGGGGACATTTGTGAGAAAGTCCGTGTCTGATAGACGTTGGGGGGACATAAATGCATATAATATGGTCATTAAATCTAGTGTAATAAGTGCGAGGGTGGAGCTGCGGTGGCAAAGAAATAATCAGCTTCCCCGAGGGTCAGAGGAAGGCTCGCAAAAGTGATGATAATTTTAACGTTTCTATCTTTCCATCAGCTGCCAGGACCCTTTACTCTCTACATAAAAGTCTATTCCATTGGTCTGTTTGCATTTAAACCTCAAGGCACTGCGCTGGATTTAATTTTTTTTGTTTGTTTTTTGTTTGTTTGTTTTGGGGGGGTTGGTATTAGGACAGCAGCAGTCACATAAAATAAATTGAGACGTCTTCTTTCATCCGCTGCTTTCTACAAGATTTTGTGTAGAGTTGATTTTACTTCCACCTTAAATGTTTCATAGATTTTATCCAGTGATTTCACCTGGGTCTAGAGATTAAGAGTGTGGGTTAACTGTGAATCCAGTTTTTCAAAAGAAATATAAGGAAATTTCGACTGAGTTTGAAATTCTCCTTGAGTTTATTCTGATAATTTGTGTCTGTCAAGGAATTGATCCATTTCAACTAAATTTTAAAATATAGTGGTGTATCTTTGAATTATGGTTTTCTGCAGATATATGCTGAGGAGTGGGTTTGCTGGGTCATACGGTAACTCTATTTTTGTTTTTTAAGGAACCTCCATACTTTTCTCCACAGTGGCTGCACCAGTTTACATTCCCACCAACAGTGTAGGAGGGTTCCCTTTTCTCCACACCCTCTCTAGCAAATCAAGCCTTGGCTTCTGCTTGGCTGTTTCTGTGATGCAGCCACAGGCAGCTTCTAGGGATGCACCAGCAAGGCGATAGGCATAACCTTTAGGTGGTGAGCATCCTCTCCAGCAGTTATTATTTGTAGACTTTTTGATGATGGCATAATTCAAAAAGATACACGCACCCCAAGGTTCACTGCAGCACTATTTACAATAGCCAAATCATCGAAGTAACCTAAATGTCCATCGACAGATGAATGGATAAAGATGTGGTACATATATACGATGGAATATTACTCAGCCATGAAAACGAATGAAATAATGCCATTTGCAGCAACATGGCTGGACCTAGAAATAATTATACTAAGTGAAGTAAAACAGACAGAGAAAGACAAATATATGATATCATTTATATGTGGAATCTAAAATATGACACAAATGAACTTATTTACAAAACAGAAACAGACTGACAGCATAGAGAATAGACTTGTGATTGCCAAGGTTGGAAAGGGAGGGATAAATTAGGAGTATAGGATTAACAGACACACACTACTATATATAGAATAAACAACAAGGACCTACTGTATAGCACAGGGAACTCTACTCAATATTTTGTAATAACCTATAAGGGAAAAGAATCTGGAAAAAATTAAAAAATATATAAATGTATAACTGAATCACTCTGCTATACACTTGAAACTAACACAGCATTGTAAATCAGCTATATTTCACTTACATATATAGTGTTCTAAATGTGTTCATAACATTCTTTTTTCCTTTAATGTCTGTAGTATTTATATGTCACTCTTACTTTGCCAATATTTTGTATTTTCTATTTTTCTTGTCAGTCTAATTAGAATTTATTAACATTACTCATCTTTTCAGAAAATTACATTTTGATTTCATTCACAGTTTCTAGTATTTATTAATTTTCAGTTTCATTGATTTCTTATCTTATTCTTATTTCCTTCCTTCTTATCCTGGACTTAATTTACTCTTCCTTTTTCTAGATTTTTTGAGGTGGAAGATTAGGTCATTGATCGTATGTTTCTCTTCTACCATAAATATTTAAAGCTAGAAGTGTATCTTCAATCACTATCTTCACTGCATCTCACAAATTTTGACATGTTGCATTTTCACCTTCATTAAATTAAAAGTATTTTCTAACTCCCTTGTGATATACTCTTTGAGATTTGGATCATACAAAAGTGCATTTTAAAATTTCCAAACATTTGGGATTCTCCAGATATATTTTTATGGTTAGTTTGAAATTAATTTTGTTGTAGTGGGAGAATAAACACCTGTGAGAGGCACATTATGAGCCATATTGAAGGAAACATCTCAACCACGTGCCGTTCCAACTATGCAAGGTCCTCACTGTTGGGAACGATGTCAACAGATGTCTAGAGAGAGATTTTGAGGAATTAGCTCACATGATTACAGAGGCCTGCAAGCCCAAATACACACGGCAGGCCAGCAGAGACTATGGCAGGCTAGAGCCTCAGAGAGGGTAGCTGCTCAGCTCCAAAGTCCGTCTGCTGGTAGAATTCTTGAGGGAAAATCAATCTTTTTTATAAAGTCTTCAACTGACTGAATGAGACCCACCCACATTGTGGAGAGTAATCTGCTTTACTCGAAGTCCACTGATTTAAAGTTAATCATCTAAGAAATACCTTCACAGGATGTGGTCCATATATACAATGGAATACTGCTCAGCCATAAAAAAGAATGAAATCATGCCATTTACAGCAACATGATATGATAGAGATTGTCACACTAAGTGAAGTAAGTCAGAAAGAGAAAGACAAACACCATATGATATCATTTATATGTGGAATCTAAAATACAACACAAATGACATTATCTATTAAACAGAAACAGACTCACAGACATAGAGAACAGACTTGTGGTTGCCAAGTTGGAGGGGGGTGGGGGAGGGAAGGACTGGGAGTTTGGGGTTAGCAGATGCAAACTAGTATATACAGGATGGATAAACAAGGTCCTACTGTAGAGCACAGGGAACTCTATTTAATATCCTGGGATAAACCATAATGGGAAAAAAAACATGAAAAAAGAATGTATATACATGTATAACTGAGTCACTTTGCTGTACAGCAGTAACAAACACAACATTGTAAATCAGCTATACTTCAATTTTTAAAAAAAAATTTTTTAAAAACCTTCACAGAAACATCTCGAAGAATGTTGGACCAAATATCCGGGCGCTGTGGCCCATCCACGCTGACATAAAATTAACCATCACAAATGGCATCTGAACTCCTATCTCCATGCCACTTGTCCTTCCTTGTGTAACTGTGTCTTGTGTCCTCTGATCCTGTAAGGCCATTCTGATATCCTATCTGAATTCTTAGAACTCTCTTGAACAACTGCTTTAGGATCTTATAAAGTGAAAAATGAAGATCAGAGCCTTCGAAAGCATTAGCTCACATTTTTACTTACGCTACGTCTGGGTTTATGGGATGTTGGTCCTCTTGAAAACAGAGACCCTGTGTTATTTTCCTCCAGGCCCTGGAGTTTGGGGTTAGCAGATGCAAACTAGTATATACAGGATGGATAAACAAGGTCCTACTGTAGAGCACAGGGAACTCTATTTAATATCCTGGGATAAACCATAATGGGGAAAAAAAACATGAAAAAAGAATGTATATACATGTATAACTGAGTCACTTTGCTGTACAGCAGTAACAAACACAACATTGTAAATCAGCTATACTTCAATTTTTAAAAAAAAAATTTTTAAAAACCTTCACAGAAACATCTAGAAGAATGTTGGACCAAATATCCGGGCGCTGTGGCCCATCCACGCTGACATAAAATTAACCATCACAAATGGCATCTGAACTCCTATCTCCATGCCACTTGTCCTTCCTTGTGTAACTGTGTCTTGTGTCCTCTGATCCTGTAAGGCCATTCTGATATCTTATCTGAATTCTTAGAACTCTCTTGAACAACTGCTTTAGGATCTTATAAAGTGAAAAATGAAGATCAGAGCCTTCGAAAGCATTAGCTCACATTTTTACTTCCGCTACGTCTGGGTTTATGGGATGTTGGTCCTCTTGAAAACAGAGACCCTGTGTTATTTTCCTCCAGCCCCTACCACCATGTCTGGGAAAGAGTAGAAATAAACACCCATTGAATACACTGCCATCTTTCCTTCAAAAAAGATGTACTGAGCTCATGTGAGCTTGAGAACAAAGCCTTCACAAGCTCAGATGTCCATGTCAGCTTTATCCATTGCTCTCACCTGTCTCCTAATAGCACCTTCAGGACTCTTCAGTAAAGGGATTAGAAACAGTCGATGGTGAACAACGAGGGAATTAACTAGACTACCAGCTCCATGAGGAAGCGATCTTATAAGTCTTATATCTACTCCAAGCACCTGCCACAACTCCAGACACCTATTAACTGCTCATGAAACAACTTGCACTGACCTGGGCGAAAATTCAATAGATTCTCTCTGTTACCAATTACCACCTTGTGGATGATGCTTTTATTTGTTAACAAAGAAAACCCACAGTATAGGAAACGTGCTGCCAGATTATACTAAATAAAATGAAAATTATGACTATTTCATTTTTATTGTAACAAAGCTTATTTATTATGCCTTATTGAATTATATTATTGAACCAAGTCAGAACTAAAATGTTGTGTATTTCAACATAAAACTGAATATACACTATACATTTTAGCAAGAAATGGTACATTTTAAATATCTTTCCGAATCTTTGTAACCCTACAAAAACTAAATTGAGCATATATGTTTTTAAACATCCACTCTACGTGAGTAAAAGGAAAGTCACATTAAAATGATCAATTTCATGCTCTCATACCTGTATTTCAAGGCCAAAAATCCAGCACACTTATTTTTCTTTTTAAGCATTTAATTTTCAATATTTTCAGTAACTATAGTCGTGACTGTTTGAAGAAAGTTCTAAGACTACTTAATTCATTTATACAAGCTTTTTGGCAATAGTATAACCAGAACCTCTTTGCTAAAAGACATTGCTATAATGATAAAATAAAATGCATATTTTCTTTAAGGACTTTCTTTCATTAATTCCACACAAGAAAACTAAGCACTCCCAACTAAAATGCTTTCAGGTTTCAAATTTTATTTATTTTCATAATGAGATGAGAAGAGGGTTCGGGTTGGGATTAGGGAAGGAGTATCCTTCTGTGTTTACGTGACTCGAATATCCATACAGGTGATGTTTCATGCAGAGACGTCATCACATCAGTCATTTTCAAACCCTCAAGTCCACGATCTCGTGTAATCCACATACACACGTGTGAACTAAAACCAGACTAGTTATTATGTGAAGTGACGTGGAAAGGAAATCGTACTAGACGACTTTCTGCAATTATCCCATTTCTCTCATAAAATTGGTAAGCGATATAATGAAGGTATTTGATTTTCCCTCCACAGGACCTGGTTAGTGACCTGAAGGAGAAACTTTCTGATCACTTCAAGGAAGTCATGGTGGGCCTCATGTACCCACCGCCCTCCTACGATGCCCACGAGCTCTGGCACGCCATGAAGGTAGAGGTCGGATGCGAAAATATTTCCATAGTGTGGGACCTGCCCTATGATGCTGCTATGTGTGATCAGGGAGGGGAGGGAACTTCTGCGCAAAGAAGAAACAAAAGAAATGCTGCGGGGGGTGGGTGTCAGGAAAGGGGGGACCTCCAGGGCCCAGCGGCGGGATCAGTCGCTTCTCCTGTTGTGCAAACTCAGACCCACCAACCCCGCTCTGTGCCAACCTGCCAAAAGGAAAGCTTCCGGGGCTGTTTGGATTTGTCTCTCCCCAGTATATCTTCATACATTAAGAGGAAATATTATAATTCATGTGAATCTCTTTACACTGTGGTATAAATTGGGCTCATAAAGTAATGAGTCAGCAGTAATACTGAGTCAGAGACAAAATATAGATGACATCTTTATTTTTGTGACCCTAAATTAATCCTTTACAAAAACTATTGCTCAAATGTAGCAAAATGTTACTTCTGAAGGATTAGAACAATTCTTTCTTACAGGAAAGAAATTAACTACAGATTTGTTAGAGGTTTGTTGGCTAGGGATGGGGGACAAATGGCTTTTCACATCTTTCCAAATGCTTATATGAAACACCTGCAGAGCTGCTGCACTCATTCCAATACAATGCCTGCCAAGGACCTGATTACCCTGGTCTGGGAACAATGTGTGACTCAAAAAGGGAAAGGGAAAAAAATTATGGAATCTGGATCTTGGCCATCATATTTGTAGATCAGAATAAGCCTAGGGGCTTCCCTGGTGGCGCAGTGGTTGCGCGTCCGCCTGCTGATGCAGGGGAGCCAGGTTCGCGCCCCGGTCTGGGAGGATCCCCCGTGCCGCGGAGCGGCTGGGCCCGTGAGCCGTGGCCGCTGGGCCTGCGCGTCCGGAGCCTGTGCTCCGCGACGGGAGAGGCCGCAGCAGAGGGAGGCCCGCATACCACACACACAAAAAAAAAAAGAGAATAAGCCTTATGTAAAATATGAATTTCAACTAATTTTTTTTACAATTCCATATGTGGAATTTACTCAATTAAAATCCAGTGAGTAGATATGAATTTCAAAAGTATTGAATTTTTTTTTACTATTTTTAAAAAAATTTTATTGGAGTATAGTTGATTTACACTGTTGTGTTAGTTTCAGGTGTACAGCAAAGTGAATCAGTTATACGTGTGCATACATCCACTCCACTCTTGTTTGTTTTTTAAGATTCGTTTCCCATATAGCCCATTACAGAGTATTGAGTGTTGCATGTCAGTCCCTACCTCTCGCAAAATGATGTGAAGTTAAGTCCTATGTTACTGTTTAAATGAAACTGTTACATTGTATCAATGTCTCATAGAATGGAAAGGATTTCTGAAGCTTTCTGAAAAAGATGCGTTGTCTTTAAAATCACCATCAGAGAAGAGTGTATGCCTATGGCTGAAAGAGACTACAGAAAGTACCCAGTCCAAATGTTTAGGCAAACGGTGCGGAAGTCCACAACCGGGGAGAGGCAGGGAGATGTCTCTGAAACATCTTTGCAAAATTAGAGACCCAGGATCAAATTCGAGCTTGCCCAAGAATTGATATTCGAGCAGGAAAAAAATCAGTGTCATGAGCATTGCTTAAACATCGTTTCCCACATTATTTAGAAATGCCCATGCTGTTTTACTCTATGAAGGAACAGAGTTTCAGATAATTTTATCTTCTTGGGACCAAACAGCTAGTAAGTAGCAGAGGCAGACTGAACTGGGCCTGTCTTTATCCCAAACATACTTCCTTGCCCTCTGCCACCTCTCAGAACACCAGGGAGACTGTATCCCTTTACTGCACAGAGTGCACTGTTATTTCCAGCACAGATGCCTTTATATTTCTCTCGCTCTGTCTTTCTAGGGAGCAGGCACTGATGAAAATTGCCTCATTGATATATTAGCTTCAAGAACAAACGGAGAAATTTTCCAGATGCGAGAAGCCTACTATTTGCGTAAGGAAATACACATTTGTACATATGTTTTACACTCATATAAACTTTGTATTTTTCAAATAACACGTAAAATATTCCAGTTTATGTATTTTAAAGAATTTTCTAAGACACTCATATGTGAAATACCACTCACTCAAGACTAATTAATTCACTAGGTAGAATCGATGATTAGGGTACTAAAAATGAAACAATTCCCTGGACAATCAGGTTAAGCGGTTTCCAGGAAAATAATTACTAGTTTCTATGAGATGGGTGTTTACATTAGGACAGCAAGTACCTGGCACAGTGGCTCAGGGAGCATCGTATCTCTTACCTATGAGGGACCAGGTATAAAGACAGAACAAAGCAAAGTGCGATGATCGCTCAGCGAATTCTACAAATATGGGCAACTACTTCAACTTACATAAACCTCATAATCACTGCGATCCACCTCAGAATCAGGTTTTTACACATTTTAAAAGTGGAAAGGTTAACTCTTTTCATTTTTAAAAAGGCTTAATGCCTTAAGTTCCATTGCGTCATGTATTATGTGACATTGAACTGTCAAGAAAATGTTCCAGACAATCAGCTCTATTGCATTCAAACAAAAACAAGACTTTCCCAAGGGGAGTGAAGTAAGACCCTTCACTGAAAATATTAAGACAGGACAAAGACTTGGGGAAAGCTGGGCTGGGCAGTGCGCTAAGGAAAGAGAAGGCAGAATTCTGAATTTTAAAGATTGCAGAATGCGAAATGATTCTCAATGTTGTTTTTCAGTTTTGGAATAGACATAGTATTTTTTTCTAAGAAAACCGACCTGGGCCTATGTTACCATTGCTGTCAAATTACTTGGGTGGACTGTTTATTGGCTTCATGTGAGTAGAATGTGGTAAAAGACAAAGAAATGTCAGCAGATTAGATGTCTCCTCACTTTCCACTCATAACGGGGGAAGTAGCACTGACCTAGGCAAGCACAGCGATATGTGGTTCTATCATAAACCAACCCTCCAACATGGGCGTTCTCGTACCCAGAATACAGCCGCGACCTGCAGGAGGACATTTACTCAGAGACCTCGGGACACTTCAGAGATACGCTGGTGAACTTGGTCCAGGTATGAAACTCCAAAATTCACACCATTTTGCACTATTAAAAAAAATAGGTATGTTTCGTTTTCAAAAAATAGGACAAAAGACTCCAGTTTACCCCAATTTAACAGTGAATTCTGTACAATAACAAGTACTGAATGCCAGCTAAATTCAAGGCACTACGATAGAAACTTGGGTTGGATATGGAAACAAACAAATATGAATAAGACACCATCTCTGTTCTCAAAGCAATCTACTGTAAGTAAAATGATTATAATTATCAACAAATGCATAAATAATTATATATTACAAGGGTGTTAACAGATTAAAAATACTACGGTTACAATTAGTAGAATGAGAACATCGCCTAAGGCCCCAGGGACCCAGGACCACACCAATAGGTGAATAGTCAGAATCACCAGATGGGAGTACAGTATACATAGGGATCCAGGAGCCTCACTCATGACTTTAAATTAGGAGAATCTGGATTACTGAAAATAAAAACTAGTTTTCCCTTCTTACCATCTCTTTATTTCTGTAATTCCATCTTCTTGAGTTTGTGTTGACCAAATCAATCAGACACACCCTCAGTACCTGATGAAGTGATGCAGGAAACGGGAGAGAGGATTCAGCAGGAAACAAGGGGCTTGAATTTAGGCAAGAAAAGCTATTTCGGTTCCTCTGTGTTATCACTCAGATTGTTGACTAGCCATCTTCTAGCAGGGAGAGCAGTGGATGGAACTCTTGATGTTCCAGCCCAGGTTATAGAACTTATAGAATGAAAGAAAACAAGGGAACATCAGGTCAGGAAAAAAATACAGAAAATCTCCCAACCACTCCAGAAAATAGACCCACAGCCATATGCTAATTTTTCTTTCTGAAATTGCAGGGTCAAACTTTTACCTAGAGAGAGTTCCTTTTTATTTAATTCTACAATGTTTTTTTACAAAAATGAACAACTTTATTTCTCAAGTTAAAGTACTGTATTACTTTACACAAGAAAGATAAAAATTAAGAATTCTTCCTACCCTGTCTAGAACTAGTCTATATACAGAAAATAGTTAAAATGAGAAAATGACTATTGATAATGATTTTTTTTCCTTTAAAATATCAATGGCAGTGTGCAAATTTAAGTGACTACTTCATTTTCCTTCTTTTCTGATTGGGCAATTTTGCTATCTTCCTCATTCGGGGTGGATTAACACATCCAATCAAACACAGGAGGTGTGGTTTCTTTAAGGTGTGTTTATTGTGATTAAAAACTTTATACTGTGCTTCACAATAGTCTCTATAATTTAAGAATGAATAAATATATCAGCCAGATTAGAACACAAACTAACAATTCCACTCATTGCCTGGCAACAAGGATTTTAAATTTTTTTAACTTTTTTTTGTGCCCAAGTTATTGTCAGTTTTGAATTAGGAATAAAGAAATCCAAAAGGAAAGATTCCAGAGGAAGCAAGTATTAGCTGCCCCAGACAGAGGAGAGATTGGTGACTAGGGCTGGTTGGATTTCTTCAAATTGTTCAACTGAAAAAACTGGCATAGTACTGAGCAAATCCATTGACCTTTCAATTAAAGTAAAACTTCTATTTGTAAAAACACAATCAAGAATTTGCTTTCTTGTTTAATTTGGTTTGCTGTGGTTTAATTTGGATGTGCATGGCATGGCCGCATAGTTCATAAAACTGCCTGTATCAATTCATCAAGTCCTATTCTGAAGATTCTAATCTTTGGGATGAGAACATCAATAGAGAATAGATATCGTCCAACTTGAGACTTCTGTGTAAGGTGTTGTAGAAATAAGCTTATTTAAATTTGTGACAGAAGTTGAGTCATTATAGGAAAAAAGTTTCTAATAATCATTATTAATATTAAAAATAATGTTACTTGGCAACATGTCAATTGAATATTTTCTAACTTTTCAACGTTGTACGATTAATTAAAACATTCTCTCAATTTAGAAGGGTCTTCATCGTTTGGTTTTCTAGGACTGACGCTCCATAATGTAAATTAAAACAACAGTTTCCAGTGAGAAATTCGTGTTGGCATTAGTACTGCCCCTAATAAAACCAAAAGTCCTATTATAAATCCATGAGTTGCATCTTAATAGCAAACACGTTTTTACTTTCTTAGTATCCAAAAAGAAATTTATTTCAATTTATTAAAGAAATATATAAGCTTTCTAGTAAGACAAAAAATATATTTCATCAGGACTATTTTGCATTCCACTAGGCCTATATCACAGTCCAGCCTCTGGACTGAAGAGAAAAGAAATTTGGCTTCTTTTCTCTCCCATCCACAGTTGATCCCCAGCACATCCCATAATAACAAGAATCTGTTTTGTAAATAAGTTCATTTGTATCATGTTTTAGATTCTACATATAAGCGCTATATGGTATTTCTCTTTCTCTATCTGACTTACCTCACTTAGTATGATCATCTCTAGGTCCATCCATGTTGCTGCAAATGGCATTATTTCATTCTTTTTTTATGGCTGAGTAGTATTCCATTGTGTGTATGTACCACATCTTTATCCATTCATCTGCTGATGGACATTTAGGTTGCTTCCATGTCCTGGCTATTGTAAACAGTGCTGCTATGAACATAGGGGTGCAGGTATCTTTTCAATATGTGTATGTGTATGACTGAATCACTTTGCTATACATCTGAAACTAACCCAACATTGTTAATCAACTATACTTCAATAAATTTTTTTTAAGGCAAAAAAATATAACAAGATACCTGCTGGTCTCCATCTCGGAGTCAGCTCCCCAGGGGAGCCGACTGGCTGCACCCTGTCCCTGGGAGCTCAGATGGGCTCCGTGGCTAGCCTGACGTTTCACGTCTGCTGAGTGAGAGACTAACCTGAAAACAACCCCAAGACACCATACCTCCACCTCCACTGTTAAATGTGATTATTCCCACCTCCAGCCCCACCTGACTGTACTCCAGTTCTACTTCTATTCGGTAAAATTCCGATGATCAAGTACTCAAATAACCTCTCAGAATCTCTGCACCTCGTCAAAGGTTATGCTACAAACCCCCTAAAAGTAACTGACAGCCAAGAATCAGGATCGCAGTGTGTATTTATAAAGGAAAGCTCTTACATTTCAGGAAAAAACACACAGTTCTGAAAATTAAACTTGAGAGAAAATAAATCACAAGGGGAAAAAATCAGTGAACAATATTTTCCCTTGATGTAATAGGGCTATCTATCTTATGCACAATTGCAGTTCCTTTTTCCTGAAATTAAACAATAATGCTTTATTTTTGATAGAGTATAAATATGAGGATGTGTATTTGTATATATAATATACAAATATAATATATAATATTATATATATATTATTTATATATAATGTTGTATATATAATATTATTTGTATAGACACACATATTTTAAAATAATACACAATTTATTTTATCACTGGGTTTCACCTAATTTGGATTTTGACTTTACAGGATAAAGTATTACTTCTTAAGTTCAATTTCTAGAGTTGGAACTTAAGTGTATGTGTGTGTTTAACCTTGAAATAGCTCTTCAGAGCAGTAAAATTGTTCTTTCAACATAGAGTATAAAAATTGATGGTGAAACAAGACCTAGATTTTATAAGAAGCCAAGGGAAATTAATGAGGTTTACTTAATGTATTTATAAGGTTTCATAGTATATTCCCCTTAAAATGTAAAACACAATTTACGAGTATAAGATAATACATATTTCAAAGAAAGCACTTAACTCATAATTGAAAATTGAAGTAAAACACTTATATTTCAAGATCAGGAGTCCCATGTAATGCTTAGTAAAATGTATAATTTCTCATAGATGTTTAAATATTTTGAAGTCTGACCACTGACTTCTGACTTCTACCTTAATGGCTCTTCATTTTGGACCTCCTGGTTCAGGCTTTGGATCAGTAAATTTCCAAGAGTGGAAAAAGATGTAACGTTAACTAGAGAATTGAAGAAGTCCATCACTTCTGACCACTATCTGTGGTGTACACCATTTCAGAGACTCTGTCTAGACATCTTACAAAAAGAGGTGATGAGTTCCAGCCAAATAACTGAGGGGCACCACTGTCTGGTGACCAAGTTCCTTCTACCCTCCATTTGGGATCCTTATTCTCTCTGCCCCTATCTCTCTCTGTAGATAGATGTTTGATAGATGGTAGATGATAGATACACAACTACATATATACATAGAGAGATGATAGATACATAGATAGATAGATAATAGATACATAGGTAGATAGATACGTAGATAGATGATAGATAGATAGATAGATAGAGGTAGAGATAGGTAGACAGGTAGATAGATGACAGATAGATAACAGATAGACAGACAGATAAATACTCTGTGTAAAACAACCAGGTATATATCTATGTATCTTTTTTTTTTTTTTTTTTGCTGCGTTGGGTCTTTGTTGCTGTGCGCAGGCTTTCTCTAGTTGCATCGAGTTGGGGCTACTCTTCGTTGCGGTACGCGGACTTCACGTTGCAGTGGCTTCTCTTGCTGCAGAGCACGGGCTCTAGGTGTGCGGGTTTCAGTAGTTGTGGCATTCGGGCTCAGTAGTTGTGGCCCGTGGGATCTTCCCGGACCAGGGCTCGAACCCGTGTCCCCTGCATTGGCAGGCGGATTCTTCACCACTGCGCCACCAGGGAAGTCCCTCTATGTATCTCTTGCTCTTGGCTCTAAGTCAGCTGTGTGTCCTTGGGTTTATCATTTTGCTTTCTTGAGATTCCAGGTATTTACCCTGTATAGGAAAGGAAGTGAACCCATTCTGCTTCATTCCCTCCCGGGACCCATATTCTAAAATTCTTCAGCAATCATCACATCCTCCTCCTCCCTCTGCATCTTCACTTTCAGAATCAAAGGAAACACCGCCCATGGCTTTCATCTTTTTGACATCATGAACATTCAGATACACCTCTTTTTTGTGTGAATTAATAGAGATTGAGGGAATTGGAAGCTTTAAGGTATTCATGAAATGTGAAGTGTTTAAATTACTGTCATATTTTCTGGGAAAAAAAAAGAGCTTTTAATCTATAAAGAATTTTCCAACAGGGCTATTTCTAATAAGAAAACCACTCAACCAGAACACGTTCTTCTTGAAAACGAATGCCAATCACTGAACTGACTCACAGCACTTCCTGTGCTTTTATTAAACCAGATTTACAGATCTAATTATCTGTCAGATAATGAAAAGTTAGTCACTGAGAGATCAATTAATCCACATGTGCAAATCACACTGCAGATAAATGTTTCCACAGACAGAAAACATGGAAACTGTCCTCATCTTGGCTGTCAGGAGACTCCCGGTGATGCTTCGTCAGACTCACGACCTGAGGCCTCTAGGGATCATCTGTAGCCACTTTGCTCCAAATACTTCCAGCCAGATTTTAATGCCTTTAATTTCTTCCTTTCACATTTTTATTTTGCCCCTAACCCCAATTCTCATTTATGCCGTTTCTCTGATATTTACATCACCTACCAGTCTACTGTCTTAGGCTTTTTATATGACAAAATCCACTTGCTGGGAAAAGCTAAATCACACATTAACTGATTCACATTTTTTTAATCTACCAGTCTGCTTAAAGTGCTTTTGGCAATTACCTGCACAAAGAAGTAAACAGAGGGGCACCAGTTCAAGTTAAACGTCCAAAAATCAAATCTCTCACAAAAATTTCAGAACTGCAGAAAATTCTTAAATATTTCTCACAAACTTTGCATGCATAGGTGTTTACTTAGCTAGGTCCATCGTTTGACTGGAAAAAACACTTCAGTGAGCCAGAAAATCTTCCCGTTTCTACTAACTGCTGTTTAAATTCTGCCATCTAAAAGGTATTTCTTTAACTTCCCTTCCTTCGTTTAGTATTGACTCCGTGAATATTTCTCAAAAGCCTACAACGTGCCAAGGACAATTGGGAATTGCCAAGGACAATTGGGAATTATCAAAAGAGACAAAGACCCCAGTCTTAAGAAGCTTGCATTCTAGTCGGGGGATGCAGACAGCTAAGGAGAAATCTAATAAATTGGTGCACTTCACAGCATGTTAGGTGATGAAGGATACGGCAGGGCAGGGGAGGGGATGGTGGGTAGGTTACGTTGCACAGCTTGGTCAGGGCAAATCCCATTGAGAAGACGAGACTTGACCAGTTAAGCTGGTTAACTTATATGGCTTTTTCTGTCTCAGTTTGATCAGAACCAAGTAACCTTTCATGAGGGTCTGGCCTCACCCTTGCTCTCTCTGGAGCCTAAGACTCACACTAGTGCCAGGCTGTGTTCCCCACAGGGTTCCAGCCAGCGCGGTCTGTCTCGCAGCCCTGGCCTGCGGGAAGGGTCTGCCCTGCTGCGGCCATAAACCACTCCATCTGTCAGGCTCCGCTGCCGGCTTGTCGGCCAGCAGGCAAGTTCCTCCATCAGGAGCAGATGAGAGATTGGGGGCCCATTCGTGCTGCCTCGGGGCTGAGATGAATTCAGGAAGGTGTCTTCATGGCCTCGGCTGCCCTATCTTGCTCTATCACTGAGTTCATTTCCAGAGTCCGAAAAGACAACAGGAGCAGAAGATAGTGTGCTCTGTGTTCTTCCAGCAAAGTCAAAAAAGAAAAAAAAAGCATTTCCTCCAGATCTGGACCCAAAGGAAAAGAAAGGTTAAATAAACTGTCTCATCACATGTCTCTCTGACCTCTTTCTGCCCTGTTGTCCTCGTAACCCTCAGGGACCAGAGGGTCCTGCATTAGTGAGCTCTCCTTCCCTCCTGTTTGAAAGGACTTCTCTTAGGGCAGCTTGGCCGTGTCTGTTCTTTCTTCATATGAAAAAGAGGCAGGAGTGAAACAAATTTACAAAATACTCTCACTGCACACATTCTGGATTTCATGGTTATTTTACTGTTGCCAATATGAGATGTTACAAGTCAGAGACCGAGCATTAACTCACGCTTTCTCTCTGCCTTTACCTTCTGATGATGTTAAAATCCCGTCTCTACCAGCCCGCCAGGCAGTGGGCGCTGTTTGAAGGGGTGGGCGGCGGAGATACCCCCCAGGGAATTGGAAAAACTAAAAACTTGTCAACTCCTTTGAAAGATTACCTCGGCTACAAAGAAAAAATGAAAAGTGCCCACATTTTAAAAAAGACCTGCATTGCATAAAGTACCCAAGAAATGTAGACTAACTCCGACTAATGACAGAACTTTCTTAGGAGTCTCCAGTGTGTTTGGTGGCTCAAAGATTTGTGTCCCGGTAACCCTACTAAGTTGTCAATTCAGAGCACTTACAGAGGGAAACCTGTGCTTACTTCACAGGGAACCCGGGAAGAAGGGTACACGGACCCTGCCACGGCTGCCCAGGACGCCATGGTAACGGGCCAGCCCTGGGGCGACCGCGGGACCTTGGCCACGCCAGCCTGGGGCCGCGGTGCTAGCTGGTGGCCTGTGATGTTTCAGGTGCTGTGGGAGACCTGCCAGCAGAGGACAGGGGAGCACAAAACGCTTTTGCAAATGATCCTGTGTAACAAGAGCTACCAGCAGCTGTGGCTGGGTAACTGCCCTCTGTTCTTTACAGCTACCCCCTGATTAGAGAACAAAAAGCAAGTAGGTAATTGGGAAAGGGGAGTGTTACATATAAAGAGAGGAAAGCCAGTTATCTCAAAGGTACCTCTTTGGGGTTATGTTTGTACAGACGTGCCTCATCTGATAACATTGCTAAGGATGAAGTTCCCCTAGAATTTTATTTTGCCAATAATTGAATCACATAACCTTTCAATACTAAACTTTTTAAAACCACCTCTGTTTCTGATGGAGAACTTATTCACCGATATTACCTATCTCCTGTCAGGTGCATCATACGTTGTCTTAAAAAGAATATGGTGAACACAGTCCGTAATGAACCAAGGTCATTACTATTGAAGTCATGATTTGGGTGAAGCTGCCTTACTGGTCCTACTTTGTTCGACTTTCCCCAAACTGCTGTACCTTTCTGTCTCCCTTATTTTTTAAAATACTTTTTTGGTTTTTTTCTACTATATATGACACACACAAGTCCATTAAAAAATTTTAAAAGATGGCCTACTGCAACCCAACACCCACCCCTATACTTTATTTACCTTCACTGTGTATAAGCAACCAAATCCATGTTTGCATTTTAAATTTATAATATTCATAAAATCTCCTTTGAATTATATCGATTTGTTGAAGTTTTCCAGGAATTTCAAACTATTTCTGGGCAAGACATAGTAGATGCCATTAATGAATGTTATGATGGATCCTTTCAAGAGCTGCTAGTTGCAATTGGTGAGTAATAATGTGTTTGGTACAATGAATGCTGATTAGCTCTGATTGAATTAAAGATGCATGAGCAAGCTCTTGATTGAGTCACTTTCCCCTGAATTTAATTATTTAGACAGAACGTTCACTCTGTAGAGGAAACACGCATCGGCTACTGATACAATGCACTAAACTGGCAAGCTGAAAGCTTTCATGAACCCATACCCTTCCTAACAGCTGTCAACTTTCACACTAGGAAACCTTGAATTCTCAGGTGATTGGGATCTCACACCTTTAAATTCCTCTTGTACATACTAACCTCCTTTCCCTTGTAAAGAAGGTTATGGTTTTACCGCTATTCTAAATGTTGACATTTTAATACAATGTACAATGAGGGACCCCACAGAGAACTCACAGAATATCAGTCTTCCAGGACTGTAACTGGAAAAAACAAAAAAAAAAGCGTTCTCATTGTTTCCCAAATTTTGAAGAAAATATGTACTGTCACTCCCAAACTTTCTTCTTTTCTCTCTGATTTTTCCTAGTTCTCTGTGTTCGAGACAAACCAGCCTATTTTGCTTACAGACTATACAGTGCAATCCATGTAAGTATGAGCCACGTAGTTTTAAAATTTCTCCAGAAATCATGTCTACTTTCTCAAAGGACTAGTTTTTACTTCAATTACTTAAATACTGATTCCCATATTTGAATTTGTATGCAAATATATTAATTTCAAAGAAAATATGCTCCAGTGAAGAAATATATTATACACCAAAATGAGATCCATCAAATAAAGATAACGCTCTGCTTTCTGTATCAAACAGAGGTACCCAAGAAGTATTCCTTGGGGCCTCTCCCCTCAAGGAGATGTGCTTTAGCATTTCTTAGCATCTGGAGGAACTGGTAGGTCCAAATGCTTTCACCGCATATGAAGACCACCCCCTCATACTCAGGCAATTACACAACATATGGCACCAAGCAGAAAATGTCAAAACATTACAAACTCTCAGAAAGAAATGGCTGCATTCCTGAACTTTAAAAACACAAAATGTGAGTGGTTATTTTTAAACATAAAGTATTTTTTTAAAACACACTTAAAATGAGACAGCTGGACAACAATAAACTCTAAAGGTATTTTTGTAATTAAGTGAGAATGTTTTTTAGTTTCGGGTGATAGTCAACGGCACATCTTTGGTGCGTTCATTTTCAAAGAAACAAACACTTACGTGCATGAGACAATGCATATCTCATCCACAATGTGCATGAAAATATTTAGAAAATGAAAAAGGTCTCATACAAATCACTACACATGTCATAGCCCTGAAAACTCAAAGAAAATCATCAAAAACAATTCAGTGGTACAATAATTTCACGGGAGTGTTTTATCCTCAAAGAAATTGTTACAGACCAACTTCTTAGAGGTAGCCAACAAGCTTGGATAATATGCTAATCATCAAGAATTTTTTTTTTATTTATTTTTATTGATGTACAAGTATTTTTCATTGGGTACCAGAACCCATGTATCCTCAGAACACAGGATGAAGATCAGTGCCCACAGTCCTCTGCTTCTTTTCGATTCTATTTCCAAGAATAAAGGTGGATTTGATTAACTATATATTTAAAAGTGTATTGGGCAAGGATATTGGATGATATCAACCGTTTCCTTCTCCAACAAAAAGAGTAAAGCTTCACTTGTGAATGACCTTGGGAAAATAATCACATTACTCTGATTCCAATTATGCCCAAAGTGAGGGCCAATTATCGTAATAATAAATAAAAACTCTACCCTTGCTGTGTGTGTCAATGCAAAAAGGAAGGTATGCGTACTCACGAACAGTTTGCAGGTACAGCAGAGGAGTGTATATTCCAGTAATCAGAGTCTTCATATACAAGGGCCTCCTGCCAATGTCAAGTATTGTTCAAAAGCTGTTTTCACCAGCTCTCACCAAAGAAGATCTCTGTTTTTCTGCAGTGTATTCTAAGCGAATGATACACAACTTAAATATGGGAAGTTGGTTGGATCATTCATTTTCATCACTTCAAATTATGAAAAAGTTTGTTAGTAGGTCCATACCCAAAACATTCAGACATCAAAAATTAGCTGCTGCTTCCTGGCCACTGGATGTCACCAGTGCTCCATTTGAACAGACAGGTTGAAATTACTTTGTGAAGCGGTATTCGTTCCGGACCTAGTACACAGAAAGGGATGGCTGTGTATTTTTCAGTATTGGAGGTTAAATCAGCAAATATTTTGAGTACCTGGAATTCTTAGTTTTACAGTTTTCCACAATAAGCAGACGATAAAATTAAAATATAATTGCCGTCTTAGAAACGCTGACCTTCATCTAACAGAGTTGGGACCCACCTCCCAACCCAGGAAGAATTTTTACCTAGAAAGAGCACATGATCAGATTTGCATCTTAAAGTGCAGTGTTCAGGAGACAGTGGGGAGGTTGACCAGATTTAAAAGGGAGAATTATAGAGTCTCAGACGTAGAAAACTTATGGTCGCCAGGGGGTAAGGGGAGAGGGATAAATTAGGAGATTGGGGCTGACATATACACACTACTATGCATAAAATGGATAACTAATAAGGCCCTGCTGTATAGCTCAGGGGACTCTACTCAACACTCTGTAATGGGCTATATGGGAAAAGAATCTAAAAAAGAGTGGAGATACATATATATATATATATATATATATATATGTACATGTATAACTGAATCACTTTGCTGTACAGCAGAAGCTAACACAACATTGTAAATCAACTACACTCCAATAAAAAAAATTTTTTTTAAATAAAAGGGAGGATTATTGCAGAATCAGGTGAAGTGATAAGGGCCAGCATCAGGGCTGTGACCCTGGAAATAGAGATTAGAGGGCATTTAAGAAGCAGAGTAGATGGACCACTTCACAGTGTGTGTACAGTGCGGGGCGGGGGCGGGGGGGCGGGTCACAGAGGGGAGGCGGAGTCTGAGTCGATGCCCCTGGGTGGGGATGCCAGGGCTTGAGGGATACAGGACCAGGAGCACACGGCCACAGAAAAGAGGATGAGTCGATTTTAGAGAGACTGACTTTAAGGTGCTGCTTCCTTATTGTTTTTCTCCCCTTGGCTGTGTCTTTTAGGACTTTGGTTTCCATAATAAAACCGTGATCAGGATTCTAATTGCCAGAAGTGAAATAGACCTGATGACCATAAGGAAACGATACAAAGAGAGATACGGGAAGTCTCTCTTCCATGATATCAAAGTAAGTCTCCTACTCATGATTTATTTGCACCCATATTTGATCCTTTTCGAAACTGAAACAAGAGCTGTAATTTAAGTAACTTCACGGTGGAATCTAAAAAGTTAAATATTCTGGCTGGGATCATCTACATTAGTAGATCAGGCAGGCTTAGTGCACCAGCAGGTGAGGAAAATCCCTTCACCTCGGTGACAAAACTTATTCCTCTTTGATGTGTTTTAAGCCAAAGTCATTGGTTTGTCATGTAAACTATTCATCCCATGATCATGTGATGAGGCTCTACAAGCTAAATGCCCAAGGATGATCAGCACCGGAAGGACACGTTTTGCAAGAAGAGCCCATTAATTGTGAAGAGCTTTCTGAGATCAGCTCTCCTGTGTTGTCATAGGAGGGGGCAGCCAGTCAGATCCATCACATGGGTGCAAAATTCTGCACATGGCCATCCCATGAGCCCTTGAAGCTCATGCCAAGAAGCAATGACTCAGAAGTAAACAGGCCGGTGGTTTCTTCATTCTGATACACCTAAGCTTTAGCCTGGATTTTGATAAAACCTAGCAAAGAATTATCAGAATATGTAAGACCATCTGTGTAATTTGGGGCACCCCATGGAAAATGAAAACGTTTGACTCCTCGTTCAAAAAAGTATAAAGAATTTCAAGATGGCACCCTCAGAGCATTAACCCAAGCACAGGGCCCTAGAATGTATCCTAATGTATATTCTGCACAGAGCTAAGTCCTGTTACCTTGTCCACGTTGTTTCCACTGAAATTTTCAGTTGCATAAAATAGCTTTTTAGTTTATTGAAAGATACGGAAGAAACTTGACAACCCAAGGAGCGAGGGATCACACAACCCAGAAGACCTTGTAGGCCCTCAGAGAGCTGAAGTGGTTTCCAAGAGGAAGGGTTAATGGAGCATTTAAGAGACATCTTCCTCCTTCGTCTTTTCTTTTTTTTTTTTTTCGGTACGCGGGCCTCTCACCGTTGTGGCCCCTCCCGTCGCGGAGCACAGGCTCCGGACGCGCAGGCTCAGCGGCCATGGCTCACGGGCCCAGCCGCTCCACGGCACGTGGGATCCTCCCGGACCGGGGCACGAACCCGTGTCCCCTGCATCGGCAGGCGGATTCTCAACCACTGCGCCACCAGGGACGTCCCCCTCCTTCGTCTTTGATAAAACTCTCCTTACAGCCACCTTCAAAACCTTAAACTTTTAGTGGTGCTAAACATTTCTCACTGAGAAATGCGTGTCATAACTCATTTTCTAAATGAATAAACTAGTTCTAATACCTATACAGCAATTAACGACAGCCACCTCAAAATCCACTAATATTCACATATGATTAATGCAACTTTACTCTGTGCATTTAAGGCAGTGAACTATAATTACACAACTTTGTGTAAGAGAACATGGATGTGAGAGTTGACTTTTAACAAAGATAAGTTTTATAATTCCTTTTATTTATTACTACCATTTTTTTTGAAAAACTTAGAAACTATGGAAGCATGATAAAAGGATTAAAATGGCCCTAATTCTCCACCACAGACAACCAAAAACAAAATTTTTTTGTACATGTTTTCTTTTAAAAAACGTTTTACTACTTAAAGAAATATTTTTATGAAATCGTGGATCCCACTGTAAAAGTTCTAAAGTACATAAACTGCCCCACATTATTATTTATTGCTTTTTACTTTTTCACCATTATACATAATATTACGGTGTATATTTTGGAGCATAAATCTTGGGCTCATCAGTAACTGATCATTATTTCCTTAGGATAGATTCCTTGAAGTAGAATTTCTGCATTAATGAGTGTGAACATTTTTAAGCCATCTGAGGCACATTGCCCAGCCTGCCCTCCAGACTCTACACTGATTTACAACAATAAATGAGGACATCTCTTTCAAGTTGAGGAGAAGATTTGATTTCACTGGAAGTTCTTCTTCTTATAAAAACACATTAGGGTTCCATCAACCTTATATAAACTTCGTTCTATTGACGATAACCATGGCATTATTTTTCAGTAACTTCCAGGGGATAGTTCTCAGGGCATATTAAATATTTAGATGAAAAAAATAAATAATTTTTGTGATGCTAACGGCCCACGGTCTTTCATTCCATCCCCCAGACGAATTACGCGTCTTTTTAGAAATACTATGACACTGTATTTCAAATACATGACATTTTCTTCTTTTCAGCATTTCGCTTCGGGGCATTATGAGAAGGCTCTGCTTGCCATCTGTGCTGGTGATGCTGACGGCTACTAAATAAAAAGAAGGATTTGGCGGATGCGCTCATCTTCAGAGACACGTCAGAATATAGATTCTGTGATGAATATGCATTGTTGGTAGCATTATCACAAAACTATAGAATCATATTTTCTTTTCTCTCTTTAAAATTATTCCAAGAATAATTATTATCAATAGGTTATTCAAGAAAAACCTATTGACAAAAGTGTATGAGATTGGATTTGCACATATCTAAATCAGGAGTTCGTTAGATTGCGTGTAACAGTAATAAAAGACATTATTGCATTGAAATATGCTCTTTAATGTGAACCGTCAATTCCCTACAAGGAGTGGGTCTGCTTACAGCTGTCCCAGCATGCTGTGGGAGATGAGGGAAACGGGGTGCATGGCCATCCTCTTCCCCACTTGAGACTCTGGACAAACGCAGTAAAGCCAAAGTGAACATCTCAGTCCCCTTTAAATGAAAATAAAGATATAAAACAGCAGAATACAGCCAGATATATACTTGTCAAGCTTAGCTGTGTAAGAGACTTAGATGGAAAAATAGGCATGTGTGTGCACACGCGTGAGCGTGAGTGCTGTGTATTTGACAACCACTCTGCTAAAGGCAACGTCTCCAGCTACTGCTGTTCTTGGCGTTAGTGCCTAGCCAGCCACTTGCCCAGGCAGCGTCAGCAGAGTCCTTGTTCCTTGTTTGTCTTAACTCCTTAACGTCAGCATGAAAGCCTATCTGGGAAGTAACTATACGATTTGTGCCATTAGTCAAGGCTGTTCCCTTCTCTGCCTGAAGATTTGGTAAATTAGGAGCAGCAAAGAAAAAGTACTCACTGAGTCAGGTTTGGGGGAGAATCTAGTTTGACGCCACAGTCTAGCCAAGAGCAAAAGCAGGGACAGAGATGGGTGAGCCCATGACAGAGGGATAAGCTCCCAGGATACACAGGGGGGGACACACAAATGTGGTCACAGAAAGCAGCAGTTAAGGAAGGCAAGCAAGGCAAACGTGGACACGCAGGCAATAAACCTAGACCTGCTGGTGACACTGGTGGATGTGCTTTATTCCACGTGGAGCGCTCTCAGTGGCTCACAGCCTAGTCTCTGTAGATGTGTCCCCACTGGTCTCGGGGACGTGGAAAATGTGCTCAGAACCTGGGGTCTGCCTGGGGGAAGAATACAGGACATTTAGAAACATGTAATAATTAGACATCTGAAACTACTTTCAAGAGTTCAGCTCACTGCTACAGTGTATGATGTTGTATAATTTGAACTTGGGTTTTATTTCTGCCTTTAAAAAAAATCATTAGCATTTCAAGCCAAAGTAGTAATTGTTTGAGACATTTAGCGTAGCTATTACACAAGCTAAAACTCTTAGAAGAAAAATGTTAGAATTCCTGATGAGAACTTAGACATCTAACGAAAAACTTTCCACCCTAAGATATCTTTATATACGCTGTTCAATAAATTGTGAAATCTATACTTTAGTTAAGTAATCTCTTTTACGTCTTTAGCGCAGCATGAAAATCGAATCAGAAACAAATCTGGACTTAGGTAAGAAGAGATTTATTGGAAAAGACCATTGCACTAAGTGGAAAAGCCTACTGCAAAGGGAAAACACTGACCGTGGGATGTGCGGGGGTCTCAAAGGTCAGCAGAAAAAGATCCTCAATTTATAGGGATTAGTAAACAAGGCTGGAAATGATCAGGTGCGGGGGAATGGGGGTGCGTGCGGTGTGATTGCACAGTTGACCTCACAGTGACCTGGGGTTGGGGCAGGGACAGGTGATCTGTGGACCCCTCCGGGCAGCTTTCAGGAGGAGCCTAAAGGTGGATTACAGTTCAGGGACTTGTGGGGCAGATGGGAGAAGCCTGACTAATATTTGGTCAAGTTAGCAGGTATTCTGTCCAGTTGGTCAGCAGGAGAAATCAGTTCAGCTAATCCTTTAAGAGACAAAGCATGAGAATTTGGAGGGTGTGTTGAGGATGGTCACAAGGAACAAGGGGTTGTTTGCAAGCCTCTTCTTAGTCACGCAGGAAGGGGCAGTGACCCATGTCCTGAAACACAAAGGGTGGCATTCTGCCTATCTCTGTCTCCTAGGCGCACAGGACTCAGGAAAATTGGACACGGTGCGGGTCGTTCTTTTCCCCCAAGTTTTCCGTCGAATGCTTCACTTAGTTGTTTAAATGACAACACAACGTTGTCATCTTCGTCATCGCATAATTCACTTAGTGAGATCCTGTACAAGATGAAGTGTTTCAATTATTATCATGGGTTTTTGTACTTAAAGATGTTCAGGCTTCCCTGGTGGCGCAGTGGTTGAGAGTCCGCCTGCCGATGCAGGGGACGCGGGTTCGC
>NC_041222.1:107356402-107358792 GCF_002837175.3 Physeter macrocephalus | reverse complement strand
CTGGGCCCGTGAGCCATGGCCGCTGAGCCTGCGCGTCCGGAGCCTGTGCTCCGCAACGGGAGAGGCCACAGCGGTGAGAGGCCCGTGTACCACACACACACAAAAAACAAAACCTATCTGAAGACCTGTTCTGCCTGTTTTCCCCAGAGCCCAGAACTCCTCATTCCTGCTCTCCACCCTGAACTCCTTTCAGGGGGTGCTGAAGGTCAGCAGCTGCAGCAGCACATAATTTGATCCTTGCAGAGTTAGATGGCAAGTGCCAATTTGTAGGTGACAAGACAAAACAACTGAGTAACGAAAACCTCTGAGGAAAATCTGGGCAAACCCACATACTTCGGGGAATTCAGACAGCCATGCAGATGCCTAGGGCAGGACACATGCTTAGAAAAGACCTGAGAAGACCCCAAGCCTTCATTAATGCTGGTCTCCAGGATGAGTGCAAGCAGGACATGGGGGTAGGGTGAGTCATAAAAGGCTTCAGTGTTGAAAGAGATCCCAGCACAGAGCCAATCTGCAAAGAACAGAAGGAAGATTTTCCTTTCCTTTTCTTCTTCTCCTTCTCCTTCTTCTCATTTTCTTCCCATTTCTCCTCCTCCTGCTCTTCCTCCTTCTTCTTCTTTCTCCTCCTCTCTCTGTCTCTCCCACTCCCCCTTGTGTTCAAAAAAATGTCTGTCCAAACACTAGCTGAATACAATCTAAGGAAACAAGGACTTCAGGGACTTCCCTGGTGGTCCAGTGGGTAAGACTCCGCGCTCCCAATGAAGGGGGCCCAGCCTCGATCCCTGGTCGGGGAACTACATCCCGCACACATGCCACAACTAAGAAGTCCGCATGCCACAACTAAGAAGTCTGCATGCCGCAACTAAGACCCAGCACAGCGAAAATAAATAAACAAATTTTTTTTAATTAAAAAAATAAAGAAACAAGGACTTCAGAGGCCATACATGGTGAAAAATATACACAGATTTTTATAAAAATAGTTTAGAAAAGTCACTAAACCAAACAACGCCACAGCGGACCCCTAGAAACATAAACCCTGCGAAGGGAGACAGTTTCAGAATTACCACATTATTGTATTCAAAATGTATAGCGCTCAAAAGAAATTTATGAAGTCTAAAGAGAAACTAGAAAGTATACCCATTGACAGATAAAACTGCCAGAAACTATCCCAGAGAAACAAAAAAGAGCATAAGACTTATTTAAAAAAATATCAAAATGGCAAAAGTAAGTCCTTCCTTATCAGTAATTACTTTAAATGTAAGTGGATTAAATTCTCCAATCAAAAGATTGGCAGAATGAATTTAAAAATACATAATCCAACAATTTACTGTCTGTAAGAGTTGAATTTTGGATACAAAGATGTTGAAAAGTGAAAGAACAGAGAAAGATATTCCATGCAAATAGTAAATAGAAGAGAGCTGGGGTGGCTGTACTAATATCAGAAAAAAATAGACGTTAAGTACAAACTGTTACAAGAGACAAAAAAGACATTATATGTGGATAAAAGGGTTGATTCGTGTAGAAGATATAACACTTACCTAGAAGATACAATAAACATATAGGCCCCAAATAACAGATCCCCCAAATATATGAGGCACAACACAGACAGAATTGAAGAGAGAAAGTGACAGTTCTAAAACAGTACTTGAAGGGGACTCTGGGAGGGCTCACGCCAAGGAGTACTTCTCAGAACCTCTGCTGCCACTGTCCTTGTCCCCACAGTGAGCCACAGCCACCTCCGCCTCTGCAGGAGGCCCTCCAACACTAGCAGGGAATCCTACTAGATAAGTCCAGTGGCTCCAGCAGTCATATAGAAGATGCCTGCTCATCATTCACTTGTCTGAGAAAATTTCACCTCATGTATTGTCTCCCTCACTGGAATGCCAGCTCCCTGACAGCAAAGGCTCTTTTCACCTCTGTGCTTCTAGACTAGTCCTTAGAGGAGTGGCTGGTATATAGGAGGTATGCTTGGCACATGGAAAACTCAGTGCTCACTGAATTGCTGCATTCTGAAGAGAGAGATTTTCCAAAAATAACTAGAGTCTAAATGGCAGCTACTCAATACTGAAACTGGGTCATCAGTAGCCATCTACAGTTTGGCAGAAAATACGTTTAAAAATTAATCTAAGATATCAGGAAACATGCTCAAGCCTCTTAGATAGCCTCATCCACCAGAGGACAGACAGCAGAAGCAAGAAGAACTACAATCTTGCAGCCTGTGGAACAAAAACCACATTCACAGAAAGATAGACAAGATGAAAAGGCAGAGGGATATGTACCAGATGAAGGAACAGATAAAACCCCAGAAAAAACAACTAAATGAAGTGGAGATAGGCAACCTTCCAGAAAAAGAATTCAGAATAATGATAGTGAAGATGATCCAGGACCTT
>NC_041222.1:107354134-107355931 GCF_002837175.3 Physeter macrocephalus | reverse complement strand
AAGAGAGAGAAAGGACCTGAGAAAATATTTGAAGAGATTATAGTTGAAAACTTCCCTAACATGGGAAAGGAAATAGCCACCCAAGTCCAGGAAATGCAGTGAGTCCCATACAGGATAAACCCAACGAGAAACATGCCAAGACACATATTAATCAAACTATCACACCACCAAACCAGCTCTAAAACAAATGCTAAAGGAACTTTTCTAAGTGAGAAACACAAGAGAAGAAAAGGACCTGCAAAAACAATCCAAGAAGAAGATATAACAATTATAACTATATATGCACCCAACAGAGGAGCACCAAAATACATAAGGCAACTGCTAACAGCTATAAAAGAGGAAATCGACAGTAACACAATAATAGTGGAGGACTTTAACACCTCACTTACACCAATGGACATATCATCCAAAATGAAAATAAATAAGTAAACACAAGCTTTAAGTGACACAATAGACCAGACAGATTTCACTGATATTTATAGAACATTCCATCCAAACACAGCAGATTACACTTTCTTCTCAAGTATGCACGGAACATTCTCCAGGATAGATCACATCTTGGGTCACAAATCAAGCCACAGTAAATTTAAGAAAATTGAAATCATATCAAGCATCTTTTCTGACCACAGCTTTATGAGATTAGAAATGAATTACAGGGAAAAAACCGTAAAAAACACAAACACATGGAGGCTAAAATAGTAGTTGAAGACTTCAATACCCCACTTTCAATAATGGATAGAACTTCTAGACATAAAATCAGTAAGGAAAGGAATGACTTAACACCCTAAACCAACTAAACATAACAGACGTATTTCAAAGACCACACCCAACAACAGCAGAAGATTTCACTCCTCACAAGCGTATCAAACGTTCTCCAGAAGAGACCATAAGTTAGGCTACAAAACAAGTTTCAATACATTTAAAATTACAGAAGTCACACAAAGTCTTTTCAGACACATTTCAGAGCACAGTGGAATGAAGCTAGAAATCATTAACAGAAGGAAAATAGGAAAATTGACAACTCTATGGAAATTAAACAACACACAGACAATGAGTCAAAGAAGAAATCACAGGTAAATTAGAAAACACAGACAAATGACAGCAAAAGCAAAGCATACCAAAACTTATGGGATACATGAAGCTGCTCAGAAGGAAATTTATACCAGTTAATGCCCAAATTAAAAAAGATGGAAGATCTCACATCAGCAACCTAATTTTACACTTAAGGAACTAGAGAAAGAAGTGTGATCTAAAACCTAAGATAGCAGAAGGAAGGAAATAATAAAGATTATTGTGGTGGAAAACGAAATAAATAATAGAAAAATAGAATCAGTGAAACAAAAGTTGGATCTCAGAAAAGATCAACAAAATTGACAAAATCTTTAGCTAGATTGACAAAGAAGAAAGAAGATGCAAATAAAATCAGAAATAAACATAGGGGAAGATGTTACAGAAATAAAAAGGATGATATGAGGTTATTATCAACAAATAACATTACAACAAAAAATTAGATAATCTAGGTTAAATGGATAAATTTCTAGAAAAATACATATTACCAATACTGATTCAAAAAAATAGAAAATCTAATAAAACCTATAGTAATTAAATAAACTGAGTCAGTTATCAAAACCCTCCTAACAAAGAAAAGTCCAGGGCTTCCCTGGTGGCGCTGTGGTTGAGAGTCCGCCTGCCGATGCAGGGGACGCGGGTTCGTGCCCCGGTCCGGGAAGATCCCACATGCCGCGGAGCGGCTGGGCCCGTGAGCCACGGCCGCTGGGCCTGCGCGTCCGGAGCCTG
>NC_041222.1:107289942-107354011 GCF_002837175.3 Physeter macrocephalus | reverse complement strand
AAAAAAAAAAAAAAAAAAGAAAAAAGAAAAGTCCAGATCAGCTGGTAGTGAATTCTACCAAACACTTAAAGAAGAATTAACACCAATCTGTTTCAAACTGTTGCAAAAAAACGGAAGAGGAAGAAATGCTTCCTAACTCATTCTATGAGGCCCATTTTACCCTAATACCAAAACCAGACTAAGACATCACAGGAAAAGACCAACTTCTCATGAACATAGATGCAAAAATCCTCAGCAAAGTACCAACAAACTGAGTCAAAAGTATATTTAAAAGATTACACACTATGACTCAGTGAGATTTACCCCAGGAATGCATGGATGATTCAACATGAGAAAACTAATCAATGTAACACACCACATTAATAGAATAAAAGAAAAAAGCCACCAGCTCACCTCAGTTAGTGCAGAATAAGCATTTGAAAAAAAGTCCTTTATTAAAATACTCAGCAAACTAAGAATATAAGGGAACTCTCTCATCATGATAAAGAACATTTATGAAAAGCTCACAGCTAAGGTCAGATTCAATGTTAGAAGATTGAAATATCCTCCCTAAGATCAGGAACAAAACAAGGATGTCTGCTTTCACCATTGCTAATCAACAATTTACTGGAAGTACTAGCCAGAGCCCTTAGGTAAGAGGAAGAAAAAGAAGGCATTCAAATTGGAAAGGAACAAGTAAAACTCCCTTTTTCGCAGATGGCATGATCCCATATGTAGAAAATGCTGAAGAATCCACAAAATAACTATCAGAGCTAATAAACAAGTTTGGCAAAGTCATAGAGTACAAGATCAATACTCAAAAACCATTTGTGTTTCTACATGAAAGCAAGGTACTTTCTGAAAATAATATTAAGGAAAAAGTTCCAACTGCAATAGCATGCATAAGAATAAAATACTTAGGAATAAATTTAACAAAGGAGGTCAACGACTTGTACACTGAAAGCTACAACATTGCAGAAAGAAATTAAGGACGACCTAAAAATGGAAAGATATCCTGTGTTTATGGATTGAAAGACTTAATATTGTTAAGATGCCAATAGTACTCAAAGTGATCTACAGATCATTGCAATCCTTATCCAAATTCCTACAGCCTTTTTTGCCTTTTTTGCAGAAGTGGAAAAGACAATCCTCAAATTCATATGGAATTACAAAGGACCTTGAATAGCCAAAACAGTACTGAACACAAAGAGAGTTGGAAGACCCACACATTTCACAAGCTATAGTTATCAAAACAGGGTGGTACTGGCATGAGAATAGACAGATAGACTAACGGAATAGAACTGAGAATTCAAAAATAAACCCACATATCTGTCAGCTTAGGTTTGACGAGTTACCAACCCCATTCGGTGGAGAAAGAATTCAACAAATGGTTCTGGGGCAACTGTAAATCCACATGTAGATGAATGAAGTTGGAAACTTATCTCATACCATACACCAAATCTATTCAAAATGTATCAACAATCGAAATATAAGAGCTCTTAGAAGAAAACAGGGAGAAATCTTCATGACCTTGGATTTGGGAATGGATTCTTGGATATGACACCAAAAGGATGAGTAACAAAAGAAGAATTAGGTAGGTTGGATTTCCACAAAATTAAAAATTTTGTGCATCAAGGGACATTATCAAGAAAATAAAAGATAACTTACAGAGTAGGAGAAAATATTTGCAAATCATATATCTGACAAGAGTCTAGTATTAGAATACCTAAAGAACTTCTACAACTCAACAAAAGATAAACAACATAATTGTAGAGTGGGCAAAGGACTTGAATAGACATTTTTCCAAAGACTATATACATCTCTTTCATAACATAAAATTAAGCTCAAAATGTTTAGTGTTTAGGGAAATGTAAAGTAAAACCACAGTGAGATATGGATCACTTCACACACACTAGAATGGCTATATTTTTTTTAAAAAAGGAAAATAACAAGTGTGGTGAGGCTGTGGAGAAAGTAGAACCCTTGTACAGTGCAGTTGGTTGTGTAAAATTGTTGCTGTGGAAAATATTTCAGCGGTTCTACAGAAGTTGAACAAGGAGTTATTACATGACCCAACAATTCTACTCCTAGGCTTATACACAAAAGAATTGAAAACAGGCACTGAAACAAATACACGTGCATGCTTGTTCACTGCAGCACTATTCACAGTAGCCAAAAGTTGAAGCAACCCAAATGTTCATTCATTGGATAAACAAATTGTATATATACAAACAGTGGAATAATATCCAGCTATAAAAAGGAGTCAAGTACTGCTATCACTACAACATGGGCGAACCTCAAAATATCCTAGTGAAAGAAGTCAGGCACAGAAAGTCACATAATTGTATGATTCCATTCATTAATTACCCAGCCTAGTTAAATCCACAAGATGGAGAACAGATAGACAGAGAACAGTAGGTGCCAGAGTTGAGGGAGGGGAGGGGAGTCACTGCTTCAGGGGTCCAGACTTTCCCCTTTGGTCAATGACAATGTTTAATACCTGGATAGAGGCGGTGGTTGTTCATTACGAACGCATCAAATGTCCCTGAATTGTTCACTTTCAAATGGTCAATTTTATGTTACGTGAGCTTCACCACAATCATAATTTGAAAAGGTGTTTTTTAAACTGTTTGAAATAAATCGCACCTTAATGACTCAAATTATTGCATCTTGAAATTATTCTCAAAAGTCATAATGCAACAGCATTCATTACGCAAACACACACGCCTGTCTATAAAGAATGTTAAAACAGAAAAGGTCATACCAGTTATCCTTGGTCAGTGCTGACAGGGAGCCGTGTTTGTAGAAGTTCAATACGTAACTGTTCAAAGGGCATCCCCTTCCACTCTTATCATATTTATTCAAGCAAAGGAGAGGAATATTTTTTGCATCCACATCAATCGTTTGTAACATAGTCTGACGATATGAAGAGATTTTAGATTGTTAGCGTCTTTCTTTTGAGATATGCCTTAGTCTATTATAAAATGTGATCATTCTGGTTCTTTACATCTAGCTCACTAAAACAATAAATCATTATATTTTAATGAAGTATTGTCAAACATGCAAACAGTATATTAAGGTTTTCTCCACTTTAATATAAATGACCAAATAAAATCGTTTAAAAAACATCAATACTCAAAATATTGACTCTTTGAAATCATAGAAATAATGCCTCTAATTTACTAGAAATGTGAAGTCACAGTCACTTTTATCATCCCAGAATTATACGACAAAAATTTTTTGAATCCATTTTTCCTGAAAAAATATTCATGGCTTTACAAACTTATATTGTATCAGCTACATATAACAGGAATAGCATTCCCCTTTCCATATACATCTATTTTTTCTTAAACTGCCTTTCAGAATATAATTAACTGACTTTGGCCAATGATGTCCTCACAGTCATTTAGAACGTACTGCCCACTGAACCCTCCTACACTGTTGGTGGGAAGTTGGTGCAGCCACTATGGAGAGGAGTATGGAGGCTCCTCAGGAAACTAAAAATAGAGCTGATCCTGTAATCCCATTCTGGAAAAAACCCTAATTTGAAAAGGTACATGCACCCCTATGTTCATAGCAGCACTATTCACAAGAGCCAAGACATGGAAGCAACCTAAATGTCCATCGACAGAAGAATGGATAAAGAAGAAGTGGTACATATAGACAGCGGAATATTACTCAGCCATAAAAAATAATGAAATAATGCCATTTGCAGCAACATGGATGGACTTGGAGATTATCACACTAAGTAAGTCAGACAGAGAAAAACAAATACCTATCTAAATACTGCCGAACCATCACTGGGAAGGCTTTCTTCTTAAACTAAACTTGTTCTGGCATCTGTTTAGAGGTGCTATTATTTGTCCTCAGCGACTGGTCCAGTGGGGTAACTCTGTGTCTATCACCCAGAAAAGGGATGAACAACATTTACAAAACAGAAAACGCACTTCATTGGACCCTAGTGATCTGAGGATCTCAGGCCAAAATCCAGCACCACCCGCCTGTCCTTTAAAACGTATTTCATTATCAGTTAATTGCTTTTAAGATGCTAACACAACATTGTAAATCACTGTATTTCAATAATTTTTTTTAATGCTATGGAGCTACAAAAACTGCAAGATTTCCCATAACAGAGTTAAAATTGGCATCGCTGCCCACTTAGGCTATCTCTCCCCTTCATACCCCAGCAGAAGGGAGGAAACTCCTACCTCCCTCTCCACGGGCTCTGGTTGAGCCCCCCAGGCCTGAGAGGTGAACTTGGGAGGAGAAGCTACTGCCACGGCTCACGTGGTCTCCCTGGGTCTGTACCCCCACTGCATCCCCTCCTTCCTCTCAACTTGTTCTCTAACAGCATCACAGAGAATATCCTTTGGCTACATCACATGCTCACAGGGTCCCAGGATCAGGACCCAGACCCCTTCATGGGGAGGAGGCATTATTATGCCTACACACATTGGCCCAGAGAAAAACAAAAGAAAGATGAATGTATTCACCCCTCTAAGTCCCAAATGTAGGCAATTTCCTGGAAGCACATAAATTCTTTCCTATGAAGTTGACTCACTGCTCGCTAATTTCGTATTCCATGATTGAATGAACCGACCCTTTTCTCTCTGTCCCTCATAAGCCTTCCACATTCCAGTATAATAATCTATCCAGAAATATGAATAAACCCAAGCAGCCCTTACTGCCCCATTTTTTCCTCCTTGCTTCTTCTGGAAGTGAGGGAGAGAATTCCACCCCCTTCTCACTTTCCTCTTAGGCGTCTCTCCTCTTCTTTTCATCCTGGGGCGGTGAGTGTATTCTCTGCTTCCAAAGCCTTTACTTCATCTGGCACAGATTAGTGCATTTTCCTTATATTTTTGTCATTTTATTTTCCTTTACTCTGTCCTTTCCTCAAAGGCACGGGCAATGCCTCAACTTCCTTGTTGCCCCCCCGTAGTACTCAAGAAAGTACTAACATACTGATGAACCCCATAAATATGCCAATAGTCCTTTTCTTATATTACCAAAGTTATTCAGATTTGAAAGCTTAACTAGTGAAGAGCATCAATATTGACCAAAAGACAAATAGCATCAAGAGGAAAGGGGAGATTCTGGACTAAATTTAGACAATTGCATGGTCTGTTAGCTTATAATGACACTAGAAAATGTAAAAATATTTTAAGCATTTCGTGTCAAATCAAATCCATGGTGGCTTAGCTAATTCCAAATAATATAATTCAGTATAACTTTTGCACAGCATAGATCTGAAGGATTATGTTCGTTTCCTAAGCGTTCTTTTTGCAAGAGTTTTCTCCCTATATTCTAAAGTTTAAGTTTATTGAATATCTCAAAATATTGACATTTATTTTCCGCTATTGACTACACAGTCTGTTCATGGACGTTCTCAACCTTACCAGTTTCTGAGAGAGGCAGTTGGTATTCTTTTCTCATGTCAGCCAGCTTAGAAATTGTTAGGAGTTAGGAAGCAAAATTCTTTTGAATTCTGTCATCGTGTTCCTCTACCACAGCGGCAAAGTCCTTGGGAAGGTCCTTCAGAATTACCTGGGAAATGTGTAACTAGTTAAAGCCCAAGTAGAGGATACCAAGTCTGGGAGACACAGGGTCACAATATTTTTAAAAGCCTGGATGGAAATATAGTTCTAAGTATAAATTTACAGTATAAATACTATAGTAAAGAATATTGGTAAAGGATCCAACTAAGTACAATCCTATCAACATAACCGCTCATTGTAATCTTTGCCAGATTAACAAGTGAACTACAGTATCTTGTTAATTCCCATTTTCTACTATTGGGGAGATTACGTCACACTTTATTTTCTTCTACACTTTAGTGTATGGGAAAGCTATACATTTCATTAAATCTATTTTGCATCTGAATACTTATCTTTCTGCTGATTCTTTTGCCTTTTTCAGGGGCCAGCCATTTTGTCCGTAAATAATGACAATTATGAAAATAAGATCTAACACGTATTGTTTCCTATATGCCAAGCACTGCTCTAAGCCCACTGCATATATTCATTGATTCAATCCTCACAGCAATCCTTTGAAGTAGGTACTGGTATGATGCCCAGTTGACAGATAAAGAAATTTGATTACGGCCACCTACGTGTTAAGTAGCAGGGCTGGGATGGAATCCGGGTTTACATGACTCTACCCTGCTCCCTGCTCGCTCTTCTCACTTATTCAATGCTACTGTCATATTTTTATTTCTTGCAATGAGTAAAATTCCCAGAACAAAATTTTCAAATTACCGTTAAACTGAACATGTATGTCTTCTCGTTTCAAATATACAGTAAGTCCCTTACATACGAACCTTCAAGTAGCAAACTTTCAAAGATGCGAATGCGCGCTTGCATGTCCAATCACGTAAGTTAGTTCACGTGTCTGGCATACATTGTCACGTGCATGCATTCCGAACAAGTGGTTGTGCTTTTGTGTACTTTACTGTACAGGACTGTATAGAGTACAGTAGTACAGTATCTTTGTTTCAAGCCCAGGATGTCCGGAAGCAAGCGTAAAAGCAGCAGTGATGTAGTTGGTACAGTACTACCCGGACATCACTGGATCATTTTTTTAAGAGGGTGGATAGAATTGAATCCAGCAAGCAACAGAACCTGTGCCATCAAGGTCAGGTGTGAGTGAAACTGCACCTTGCCCTCCATCTCCTATTGCTGACGATCCTTCAGCTCTACCATCTCCCACCTCCTCCCCCTCCTCCAGCCAGTAACTCTTCTTGCCTGTTCACTCAATGCCAGCCCCTGGATGCCAGCTGTTGTGCTGTACTACTGTACTTTTCAAGGGACTGTACTGTAAGATTTAAAATGTTTTCTTTATTTTTGTTTGTTTTTTATGTATTATTTGTGTAAGAAGTATTATAAACCTATTACAGTACAGTACTATAGAGCCGACTGTGTTAGTCGGGTACCTAGGCTAACTTTGTTGGACTTATCAACAGATTGGACTTACGAACGTGCTCTCGGAACGGAACTCGTTCATACGTAGGGGACTTACTGTACTTCAATCGTGGTGTAAAACCAGTCAGTCTGGAATTTCCTGGTCAGCAGTGGTGAGGCAATCCATCTGATAGACCCCTTCCATCGCCCAAAGAAAGATGAGGTCATCTGCTCTTCTCTTATTCGCCCCTTTACATCTATAAAAACCTTCCATTTTGCACAGCTCCTTGGAGCTCCTTTCTACTTGCTGGATGGGATGGTACCTGATTCATGAGTCTTTGAATAAAGCCAATTAGGCCTTCAAATCTAGTCAGTTGAATTTTGTTTTTTAACATCAACAAAATACATCACTTTGATACTGCTAATGCAGTAAGTGGGCAGTCATTTGATCTCTCTGGGCTGCAGTTTCCTTTTCTTTAAAATAGCAGTAAAAATATATTTCCCTCACAAAGCATAAAAGCGTAAATATAATGTGAGAAGAAGTAAAAGTGTTGACCACTCTGCCGCATTTCCAACCCTTCCTGTTTCTGACTTCTTTCAGCAAATGCAATTGCCCATAAATATAATTTCACTACGATGAATGTTCATTCATTCATTCATTAATCCACTCAATCATCTTTTATTGGGCATGTAATATAATATTAGATATTATTCTAGGCAATATTCTCAAGGCTGCTAGTGTCTAGAAGAACCCAGTCTAGAGAAAGTGAGAGACAAGTTCGCAGACTAAGAAATGACATGATGAGGGCTGCACTGCAGCTGGTAAACCAACTATTTAGAGCAGAATCACCGGGGGTAGTGCCCGGGAGAAGTGAATAAGTCTTCTCAGGGGAGAGGATGCTTCAGCTTGAGCTCGAAGGGGTTTGTCAGATAAAGACTGGGTAGGAGCATTCTGGAGAAACAGGGCAGCAGCAGTTCTGAGGAATGTAGCCCCACCCTGGACTCGCCCCAGGTGTGCTGCTCACAGAGCATCAGTGTCTTCCCTGGTCCCCAGACAGAATATGTGTAAACATTATTTGATTAAGCCCACCGGCCAATTGTATCAAGAAATAGCTGCAAGCACATCCTAGACAATCATGTTTGTCTTAATGATGAGCACAAATGACATTTTTTTCTCACATGCTTCCCCTGAAATACCCAGCAGCACAGGATCTGGGGAAACATCTAACAGCAGCCCTAGCAAGCACACAATCTCATTGATGTCTCATTCTTTACCTTTTTTTTTTTTGTAAAAATGCATATAAATGTTGCATTCTACCACATAATATATCAGTATTTTTAATATAAAAGTAGGTGTTTCTTTGAAAAGTCTTTTCCAGACATTCTCCCATAGCCCTCTGAATAATTTCATATTGTTGGAGTTATTATCTCTAATTTTAGAGATGAGTCATCAGAGGATCGGAGAGGTTTTGTAAAAGCTTGCGAATAAGTTGAAGCAGTGAGTCTGTCTGACGCCATGCCCCATCTTTCCCAGGAGACTAACAGTGCTGCTGAGGTCACAGGCAGGTATGCAGCTGCTCCAGGGAGCCTCACAGTTGGACCTGGAGAGCAACTACAGACAAGAACTGACTTTGCCCTTGATTTCCAGTTTCACTGAAATGTTGCAAGTACACTTCGCTGTTCAGAGAACCCCAATTTAGTTGAGACACAAATCACCCCCTACCCTAAAGTAAAAGGCAGTTCTTAGCTATTAAACATAGAAATACAGTCAAGAAACTATGCTGACAGTATTTTAAAATCCAAGTTTACAAACCACCATTTAAGGTAGATTTCTCACTTGTTAATGCTGTTATTTCTCTATCAATTCTGCCAAGCTCCCTCATTGATACAAACACACACACGCACAGATACACACACATATACACACACACGCTTGTGTCCTTCGCATGTCTGTCAGTTACATTAAGCTATAAACTAAATGCAAAATTGTGTATCACGTTTTTTAAAATAATCAAGCTGGTACCAAGTCTTACTATGTTTAAAAAATATGAATTCAATCCAAAGGGGACATTTGGACTTAATTTATTTTCAAGTAAGTGACTTAGTCTTGGGACTGAAAGCAGCACCATTCTGCCACCCCGAGTCTAACTTTCAAGTTTATCTCAGCTATTAGCAGTCACTTCTTTCCTTAAACAATCCCCAAACACACGCGCTCATTTTTCTCACCGCCTCATCTGTGCATGAGGCACCACACCCCCTCCTACCTGCGGTCTGTGGTTCCCTCCTCACACCCAGCAGCCGGCAGCTGCTGCAGGATGGGGTCAGGTGTCCTGGGAGGCCCTGGGAAGACCTGGAACAGAACCCACTGCTGCTCCGACCTAGGCCCTGGCAGCGCCCTCTCTACACCAGCGAAGTCTCCTGCCTTAGGTTTCGATTCCTGGAGAGGCTGAGGGAAGAGGAAGAGCAAGTAGGGTATCACAGCTTCTCTGCTTCATCCCATTTCCTCGGCCACACCCTCTGTGAAAGTGCATTTACAGCACACCGAAGGCAAAGGTCAAGTGTGTGCACACACCTGCCTCGGGCCAGCTGCAGTCTGCACACACCCCTACCAGCCTCTCCCAGCCACCCCGCACACTACACTTACCTTCCCCCACCTCCTTCTGCTGTCCACCTTGTAAAGTCTTCAAGAATTACAGCAAGGACACATGAAATCTTGGGACAATTAATTGGAGCTTTGAGATCCACTGAGAATTCTTCTTCATCAACTCAAAAGTCCTGATCAGTGTGGACTAGAACTGAAAACATCGTATGTGTGCACAAATAATCTGCCGGTCCAATGGAGGACAAACCCACACAGCGGAGAGTTTTTGTTCAGTAACAAAATGCAGAGAACTAGCCCAACGAACCTCCCTCAAGGTTTTAATGGGACAGAGAAATACTACACCACTGACCTAAGCATATTTCTTCATATTTTTCATGTTACAGGTATCAAGGAGGTCAGAGAAAATTTGAACAAGGGTATTAGTTAAAAACCTTTCTCTTACTCTATATAAAATAGATAACTAATAAGGACCTGCTGTACAGCACAGGGAACTCTACTCAATACTCTGTAATGACTGATACGGGAAAAGAATCTAAAAAATAGTGGCTATATGTATATGTATAACTCATTCACTTTGCTGTACACCTGAAACTAACACGACATTGTAAATCAACTATATTCCAATAAAAATTTTTTTAAAAACCTTTCTCTCAGGCTTCCCTGGTGGTGCAGTGGTTGAGAGTCCACGTGCCGATGCAGGGGACACGGGTTCGTGCCCCGGTCCGGGAAGATCCCACATGCCGATGCAGGGCACACGGGTTCGTGCCCCGATCCAGGAAGATCCCACATGCCATGGAGCGGCTGGGCCTGTGAGCCATGGCCGCTGAGCCTGGGAGTCCGGAGCCTGTGGGCCGTGACGGGAGAGGCCACAGCAGTGAGAGGCCCGCGTACCGCAAAAAAAAAAAAAAAAAAAACTTTCTCTGATTGCTATGACTCCTAATACAGAATACATTCTACTCAAGTAAATAAGGAACATGTTTGAGATATATTAAATAACAAAGTACGTCTACAAAATTCAAAGTATAGTGTCTTAGAGACCGTGTTCCCTAACCACATAATCAATAACGGAAGATAAATAAGAAAAATAAAACAAATGTCTTACATGTGCAAGTTAATAAGAGCACCTCTAATTAATTTTGCAGGGCAAAAAGAATTAATGGGAAAAATTTTAAATACTTGAATTTAAATAACACCAAAAATATTCATAAGAATGTACTGAATGCCTCTAAAATTGTGAATAGACAGAAATTTATATCATTAAGTGCTTATATTAGAAAAGAAGTTAGAATAAAAGTTAGTGAGCTAAGCATGAAACTTAGCTAAAGAAGTTAAAAGCAGAACATTTTTAAAGAAAGTGATAGAAAGAAATTATCAAGATTAACATTTTAGTGACATGTAAAAAAGAAGAAAGGATTGATAAAGCCAAAACTAATTATTTGAAAATAATAAAATCAACAAAGTTTGTCATCATTTGTCAGGAAAAAAAAAGAGATAACAAAAATAAATAATTTTAGGAATAAAAGGGGGATCAGAACTACAAAAATGGCAGCAATTTTACAAATTAGAAAAAGTACTATCAACAGGTATATCATAAGAAATTTGAACATTTAGATAAAATGGAAATTTTCATATGGTATGCCAACCTAAATAAATAGAAAACTTTAGGGCTTCCCTGGTGGTGCAGTGGTTAAGAATCCACCTGTCAATGCAGGGGACATGGGTTCGAGCCCTGGTCCAGGAAGATCCCACACTCCACAGAGCAACAAAGCCCGTGAGCCACAACTACTGAGCCTGCGCTCTAGAGCCTGCACGCCACAACTACTGAGCCCACATGCCACAACTACTGAAGCCTGCGCACCTACAGCCCATGCTCCACAACAAGAGAAGCCACTGCAATGAGAAGCCCACGCACCGCAATGAAGAGTAGCCCCGACACACCACAACTAGAGAAAGCCCACGCACAGCAACAAAGACCCAATGCAGCCAAAAATAAATAAGTTTATTAAAAAAAAGAAAACTTTAATAGACCGATAAACAAATATTTAAAATTTACCCCAATCCTCTTCTACAATTAAAAAAATAAAAATCATCATCCAAGGAACATATTATTCCAATCCCATCAAACAGTTCATAAATAGAAGACAAATAAAAAAGAAAGAATGCTCCCCAATTTATTTTGAGACTAAAATAAAATTTTCAATCAAAAAAATCAAACATAGGAAAGGAAATTTTCAGGTCTGTGTCATTAATTTATACAGAAACAAAAATCCTAAACAAAATATCTGAAAGAAAAATCCTAAACAAAATCCTAAATAAAATAATAGCAAACCTTATCCAGCAAGGTATAAAGAAATAAAACAGTTTATAAAACCCTTCCAAAATAAGTTCATATCTTTTCTTGGCAAGTTCCTAACTCTGTGAAGACCTCAAATGTCTCTAACCTGCTTCTTCAGCCCCAGAATTGGAATAATGTCTTTCTCTTTGCAGGAATTAAATAACAAAATAATACCCTGTATGTGAGTCAGTGATTTGTAATCAAAGGAAAAAGAGATTTGGAGCCAGACAGATCTAGGTTCACATCACCCGCAACGGTGAGAGGCCCGCGTACCGAAAAAAAAAAAAAAAAAAAAACGAAGCTGATAAGAATAACTACTTTTCAGGGCTCCCCTGGTGGCGCAGTGGTTGAGAATCCGCCTGCCAATGCAGGGGTCACAGGTTCCATCCCTGCTCCGGGAAGATCCCACATGCCGTGGAGCAACTAAGCCTGTGCACTACAACTACTGAGCCTGCGCTCTAGAGCCCTCAAGCCACAACTACTGAGCTTGCGCGCCTAGAGCCCGTGCTCCACAACGAGAGAAGCCACTGCAATGAGAAGCCCGCAAACCACAACAAAGAGTAGCCCCCGCTCACCACAACTAGAGAAAGCCCTCACAGAGCAGCAAAGACCCAATGCAGCCAAAAATAAATAAATTTAATAAATTAAAACAAAAAAAAAACACTACTTTTCAAAGCTGTTTATAGAATTAAAAAATAACTTATTAAAGACTAGAGTCCAGATCAGGATGGCAGAGTTGGAAGAGCCTGAGCCCCACTCCCCCACCGGGCACACCAAAACCACAAGTACCCGTAGAACAACTCTCTGAGGACAACCTGAAAACCAGCAGGACAGGTTTTCTAAGACTAAGGATATGAAGAAGGGCCACACGGAGATGGATTGGAGGGGCAGAGATGCAGTCCAGTCAGAACCCACAGCCCCAAGTAAGTGACGCACAAGCAGGAGGGTATCACAACCGCAATGTTCCCCTGAGGAGCGAGGGGTCTGACCAGCTCCAGGAGAACAAGCCCCCATAGCGTCTGGCTTGGAAAATCAGTGGGGCTTCTATCCGGGAAGGCTGGGGGGCTGTGGGGAACTGAGACTCCACTCTTGCAGTAGATTCATTTACTAATATTAGGGTGGATGCCAGGCAGGCAAGGACCTGGGGAAACTTTCTCCCAGGACAGAAGTACTGGCTGGAGACTTTTTTTTTTTTTTTTTTTTTTTAAACTCTCCTTCCAACTAGCAGGCCCGGTGCTGGTGGGGCCGTTTCTATCACTCTCAATCAACCTACCTAACACCATGCACCCTGCCCTGGTGTTCCCCTGAGGACCCGCCTCACCCAACCCACCTCTCCAAAGCAGCTCCTACCCCACTCAACTGACAGGCAGCCCTGAACCACAACAAAGAGTAGCCCCCGCTCACCACAACTAGAGAAAGCCCTCACAGAGCAGCAAAGACCCAATGCAGCCAAAAATAAATAAATTTAATAAATTAAAACAAAAAAAAAACACTACTTTTCAAAGCTGTTTATAGAATTAAAAAATAACTTATTAAAGACTAGAGTCCAGATCAGGATGGCAGAGTTGGAAGAGCCTGAGCCCCACTCCCCCACCGGGCACACCAAAACCACAAGTACCCGTAGAACAACTCTCTGAGGACAACCTGAAAACCAGCAGGACAGGTTTTCTAAGACTAAGGATATGAAGAAGGGCCACACGGAGATGGATTGGAGGGGCAGAGATGCAGTCCAGTCAGAACCCACAGCCCCAAGTAAGTGACGCACAAGCAGGAGGGTATCACAACCGCAATGTTCCCCTGAGGAGCGAGGGGTCTGACCAGCTCCAGGAGAACAAGCCCCCATAGCGTCTGGCTTGGAAAATCAGTGGGGCTTCTATCCGGGAAGGCTGGGGGGCTGTGGGGAACTGAGACTCCACTCTTGCAGTAGATTCATTTACTAATATTAGGGTGGATGCCAGGCAGGCAAGGACCTGGGGAAACTTTCTCCCAGGACAGAAGTACTGGCTGGAGACTTTTTTTTTTTTTTTTTTTTTTAAACTCTCCTTCCAACTAGCAGGCCCGGTGCTGGTGGGGCCGTTTCTATCACTCTCAATCAACCTACCTAACACCATGCACCCTGCCCTGGTGTTCCCCTGAGGACCCGCCTCACCCAACCCACCTCTCCAAAGCAGCTCCTACCCCACTCAACTGACAGGCAGCCCTGGCCAGCACCAATGCCCCCCAAAGCAGATCCCACTAGAGAGGGCTGGCCCCACACACCAGCACACCCACAGCAGTCATGGTTGGGACAATCAGCCAGATGAGCTAGGGGCCAGCCCTGCCCACTGGTGCATCCACAACCACAATGGGAGGGCACACACAGCCCACAAAGAAGGTACCTCAGGAGCACCTGGCTTTGGGGACCAGGGGGCATTGAGCCAAAGGACCCCATAGGACACCTTCTATACAAGGCAACTCTCTCAGGAGTGAGAGATGTAGCTGATATGCCTAATCACTGAAACTAACACAGAGAGTTACGCAAAATGAGACAAGGAATACCTTCCAAATGAGAGAACAAGACAAAACCCCAGGAAAATTACTAAATGAAACGGATATAAGCAATTTACCAGATGAAGAGTTCAAAGTAATAGTCACAAAAAATGCTCACTGAACTTGGGAGAAAAATAAATAAAATCAGTAAGAAATTAAACAAAGAGATAGAAAATATAAAAGAGAAAACAGGGAACTGAAGAATACAGTTACTGAAATGAAAAATACACTAGAAGGAATCAACATCAGATTAGAGGATGCAGAAGAATATATCAGCATTCTGGAAGATACGGTAGTGAAATCACCTAATCAGAATAGAAAAAAGAAAAAAGAATCTTAAAAAATGAGGATAGTTTAAGGGACTTCTGGGACAACATCAAGCTTACTAACATTCACCTTATAGGGCTTTCAGAAGGAGAAGAGAGAAAGGGACAGAAAACCTATTTGAAGAAGCAACAACTGAAAATTTTGCCAGCCTAATGAAAGAAACAGACATCCAAGTCCAGGAAGCACAGAGTCCCAAACAAAAAGAACCCAAAGAGATCTATGCCAAGACATATTGTAATGAAAATATCAAAAGTTAAAGCAAAGGAGAGAATATTAAAAGCAGCAAGAGAAAGACAACTTGTTACAAGGGAACCCCCATAAGACTATCAACAGATTATTCAGCTGATAAAAATCAGAAACAAAAGAGGAGAAGTTAGCAATACCACAGAAATACAAAGGATCACAAGCGATTACTATGAACAACTATATGCCAATAAAATGGACAACCTAGAAGAAAAGAATAAATTCCTAGAAACATACATACTATGAACAATTATATGCCAATAAAATGGACAACCTAGAAGAAAAGAATAAATTCCTAGAAACATACAATCTCCCAAGACTGAATCAGGAGGAAGTAGAAAACATGAACAGACTGATTATCAGTTATAAAATTGAATTGGTAATAAAAATACTCCCAACAAACAAAAGTTCAGGACCAGATGGCTTCACAGGTGAATGCTACCAAACATCTAAAAAGGTATTAACACCTATCATTCTCAAACTTTTCCAAAACAACTAAAGAGGAAGGAACACCTGAACACATTCCACAAAGCCACCACCATCCAGTTACCAAAACCAGACAAAGAAACCACAAGAAAAGAAAATTTCAGACCAATATCTTTGATGAACAGAGATAAAAAATCCTCAACAAAATGCTAGCAAACCAAATACAATTCAATAAAAGGACTGCACACCACGATCAAGTGGAATTTATCGCAAGGATGGTTCAATATCCACACATCAATCAACGTGATAAACCACAATAACAAAACAAGGATAGAAATCATATGATCATCTCAAGTGAAAGGAACTACATAATGCTCTGACTGAACAAATCAAACTGTCTATTTTCAAAGTGCATTTTACTTTCAAATTAAAGGTAAAGAGTTCCTGGCTAACTCAGTCTGCAGAATAGCACCAATATGATGAAAGATGCCCATTTTTAGCCAAGCTGTCAGCTGTGGTCAATGCTTTATATTAGTGAATTTTAACGGCAGTTGTGAGAGCTTGAAGAATGCAAAAGATTAAATATCACTCTAGATTGGGTTGGGGGATGTGGAGAAATCATACAAATGTTAAAAAATGTTTGAAGCTGCAATGATTAAATAAAGGAACACATCAATTTGGAGTCACTGGGGAAAAAAATCATATGATCAGCTCAATAGATGCAGAAAAAGCATCTGGCAAAATTCAAAATCCATTGTGACATAAACTCCCACAAAGTGGGTATAGAGGGGATATACCACAACATGATAAAGGCCATATATGACAAACCTACAGCTAAAATCATAAGGGTGACAAGCTAAAAGCTTTTCCTCTAAGATCAGGAACAAGACAAAGAGGCTCACACTTGTCACTTTTATTTAACACAGTCTAGGAGATAAAAGTCATCCAAATTGGAAAGTAACAAGTACAACTCACTAATTGCAGATGACATAATACTATATAGAAAACCCTAAAGACCCCACCAAAAACCATTACAACTAGTAAATGAATTCAGTAAAGTTGCAGGGTACAAAATTAATATACAGAACCAAACCAAAGCCATTAGAACTAGTAAATGAATTCACTGAAGTTGCATGGTACAAAGTTAATATACAGAAATCTGTTGACTTTTATATACCAATAATGAATTTTCAGAAAAATAAATGAAGAAAACAATCCCATTTATAATTGCAAAAAGAATAAAATACCTAGGAGCAAACTGAACCAAGGGGGTGAATGACTTGTATTCTTAAAACTATGACACTAATGAAAGAAACTGAAGACTACACAAATAAATAGAAAGATATACCATGCTCAAAGATTGGAAGAATTAATATTGTTAAAATGTCCATGCTATTGAAAGTAATCTAGAGATTCAATCTACAAAACAAAACCAAAAAAGTCAAAGGAATTTTTCACAGAACTGCAAAAGACAATTCTAAAATTTGTATGGAACCACAGAAGACCCCAAATAGCCAAAACAATCTAAATAAAGGAAAATTAAGCTTCGCTTGGTCATGCTCCCTGATTTCAAACTATACTACAAAGTTATAGTAACCAAAACTGTATGCTACAGGTGCAAAAGTATACACATAGATCAATGGCACAGAATGGAGAGCCCAGAAATAAACCCATACTCATATGGTCAATCTTTGACAAACAAACTAAGAATATGCAATGGGGAAAAGTCAATCCCCTCAATAAATGGTGTTGGGAAAACTGGACAGCTACATGCAAAAGAATAAAACTGGACTACTTCCTCACACCAAATACAAAAATACATTCAAAATGGATTAAAGACTTAAATGTAAGAATGGAAACCAGAAAACTCCTAGAAGAAAATATAGGCAGTACACTCTCTGACATCAGTCTTAGTAATATTTTCTTTGGGTCTCTCTCCTCAGGCAAGGGAAACAAAAGCAAAAGTAAACACATGGGACTTCATCAAACTACAAGCTTTTGCACAGTGAAGGAAACCATCAACAAGACAGAAAACCCAGGCTACTGAATAGGAGAAGATACAGGTAGACCTGTTTTATTGCACTTTGTTGCACTTTGAAGATCTTGCATTTTTTACAAATTTGTGGCAACCAGCAAATCTATAGCCATTTTTCCTACATTTGCTCATTTTATGACTCTGTGTCACATTTTCCTAATTCTCAAAATATTTTAACTCTTCTACCAGCAGAAAGAGTATGCCTCACTGAAGGCTCAGATCATGGCTAGAATTTTTTTAGCAATAAAGTATTTTTAACTGAGGTATTTACATTGTTACTTTAGACATAATGTTATTTCAAACTTAAGAGACTACAGCAGAGTGTAAACATAACTTTTTACTCATTATGAAATCAAAAAAATATGTGACTTGCTTTACTTTGATATTCACTTTACTGCATTGGTCTGGAACTGAATCTTCAATAGCTCAGAGGTATGCCTGTATTTGCAAATGATATATCCTATAAGGGATACATAAAATACGTACATCCCAAAATACGTTAAAAAAAAAACTCACACAACACAAAATTAAAAGAATGAACAATCTGATTTAAAAGGGGGACAGAGGATCTGAATAGACATTTTTCCAAGGAAGACATACAGATGGCCAACAGACACATGAAAAGATGCTCAACATCACTAATCATCAGGGAAATGCAAATCAAAACCACAATGAGATATCACCTCACACTTGTCAGAATGGCTATCATAAAAAGGCAAGAAATAACTTGGCAAAGATGTGGAGAAAAGGGAGGCGTTACACACTGTCTGTGGGAAAGCAAATCAGTGCAGACACTATGGAAAACAGTATTGCAAGACGTTCTTTTGTTTTCCCCTTTCTAATAGGCCCAAAAAAGGAAAAGATCATCTGGTGGGACGCTACACAGAGAAGTGCTATTTGACGTGGGCTTTAAAGCATGGCTAAGATATAGATAAAGAGGAGGGAAACTCAGAGCCAAATAATTGGTCTTGAAAAGAGGAAAATACAAACCGTATACTGGAGGACCTTCTGTGAACTTGTTTAGTTTGGCCAGATCATGAAAGATATAACATGCTGACAAAGTGTAGACAATACGGCTCCAAAGATAGTTTGATGCCAGATTGTAGAGGAAGGAGATAAAAACAGAGCTCTGATTAGCTCCACCTCAAACTGCCTTGTTCATGCCCACCGATGCCAGGTTGGGGGAGGCTGGATGCCCTGAAGACACAGTGGGGAAGCACAGCGGTGATGAGGCCCCCCTCATGGTGCTTGGACGTATGGGAGGCATGAGGAAACCCAGAGAATCCACTGCCGTGTCATCCCTCACGTCTCAACGTCCCTATTCTTGTTTTTGAGATATGGCCAGGGCTTGTTGTTGCCAAGAAGAAAGACCTAGGAGACATGGGGCTGCTCTGTCTTGAATTTTTATTAAAAGAATGAAATGTTTGGATGTGTTGGGAAAAGTTAGCTTTTATATTTTTCACGTGAATCCATAACTGGGACAAGAGAAAGCTTCACTTCTTCAACTGACTGTTATGATTTCATAATTTCTGCCCCGTTCAGGAAGTCTCCTGGCAGGTGGGCAAGGCTTCCATAGCCCGAGTTTTCTGAAAGCCAGCTTTTGCTTCACTCAATGGCCTATCTTGATCCTGTTTTATGTCTTCCTATTGAATGAAGGCTCACTCTATCATCTTTATGGATATCACACATGGTAAAAGTCCTTAGTAGGTTGAGTGCTTATTAGGAAAAGTGCTGTCTAATCAACATAGTTGATGTAAAACCAAATTAGCTCTTGTTACTTACATGGGTATGCCAAGATGAACCCTACTCTAACTTCGTACTTGATAGATCGATCGATCATGCTTGCACCACACATCCCTGTGAGGCTGAGTTGATAACAAGCCTTTATCGTAGCTTGGAAACCTGGAAACCAAAGAATGCAGACTCTGTGTTTGCAGTGACATGCCCTCTTGATACATCTCTACATAGGTGCTTAGTCCCCTAGGAAGGAATGCACGCTCATTCCCTGGCCCTGGCTGGTTTTGTGCAACTCGGATGTGCAGTTAATGAACACTGAAGTTGAAATAAAACTCAGTTTAACAAATGGTATATTTAGCTGGCATCGTTGTGTATTTTGCTAGATTCCTATAATAAATACTTCATATGTTTATGTTTTCTCCTCGTAGCTCCTGAGTCACAAGTTGCCATGGTCATCAAGTCTGGCTTCTCTCATTAGTCTTCACAGCTTCCAATATTTTCCCATCAAAGAAACTGCCACACACTACTTTTAGGGCTTCTTGTGGAATGAAATGGACAATATAAAGCATAAGGAAAATAGAAGACTTGTGGGAGCATTTCCAAGGTACACTGCAAAGGGAGTGAGTGTGTGTGTGTGTGTGTGTGTGTGTGTGTGTGTGTGTGAACCTGAGGACACGTCAATAGCCTTCACCAATCTGAATAAGAGAGAGAAACTGGACTGAAAAGAAAATGAAGAGTGTCAGGGACCTGTGAGACTACACAGAAAAGCCAACACTCACACCATTGGAGTCTCAGAAGGAGAGGGAAAAAGAGTGGGGCTGAAAAGATATTTAAAAAAATAATGGTGACATATAATCCAGCAATCCCACTCCTGGGCCTAAATCCAGACAAAATTCTAATTCAAAAAGATACATACACCCTTATGTTTATAGCAGCACTATTCACAATAGCCAAGACATGGAAAGAACCTAAATGTCCATCGACAGATAAATGCATAAAGAAGACGTGGTACATATACACAACGGGATATTACTCAGTCATAAAAAAGAATGAAATAATGCCATTTGCAGCAACAGGGATGGACCTAGAGATTATCACACTAAGTGAAATAAGTCAGAAAGAGAAAGATGAATACCATATGATATCACTTATACGTGGAATCTAAAATACAACACAAATGAACTTCTCTATGAATCAGAAACGGACTCACAGACATAGAGAACAGACTTGTGGTTGTCAAGGCAGAGAGGGTGGGGGAGGGAAGGACTGGGAGTGTGGGATTAGCAGATGCAAACTATTATATACAGGATGGATAAACAACAAGGTCCTACTGTAGAGCATAGGGAACGATATTCCATATCCTGTGATAAACCATAATGGAAAAGAATATGAAAAAGAATGTATGTACATGTATAACTGAATCACTTTGCTGTACAGCAGATTAACACAACATTGTAAATCAACTATACTTCAATAAAAAAATTTTTTAAAGAAATAATGGCTGAAAACTTCCCAAATTTAGCAAGACATGAACCTACAGAGTAAAAAAGCTAAATAAACCCCAAATAAAGACCATACAACGAAAACATCATAACTAAACTTGTGAAAACTAAAGACAAAGAAAAAATCCTGGAAGCAGACAGAGAGAAACACCACATAACCCACAGCACACACCAACTCAAGTGCCCGCGGATTTCTCATCTGAAGCCGTGGTGGCCAGAAGTGGCCCAACGTTTTTCAAGAACTGAAATTTTAAAAAAACCTGTCAAATAAATTTTATAACCAGTGAAAATATTCTTTAGGATCGAAGAGGAAGTAAAAACTGTCCATTCAAGGAAAATGACCAGAATTCATCACTAGCAAACCTACCCTCCAAGAATGGGTAAAGGAAGTTCTCTAACAGAAAGGAAAGGATTACAAAAGGAAGCTTGAGCATTCAGAAAAGAAAAAAGAAAATCAAAATGGGTAAAAAGAGAGAAAAATATCATAGAATATTCTTCTCATGAGCTGCTTAACTAATATTCGATGGCTGAAGTACAAATGTTAATGTCATCTGATGTGAGATGCTCAATGTATGTCGAGAGAATACTCATATACAATTATATTTTCAAAGCAGGAAGGGTAAAGGGACCTGCGTAGCAGTAAGGTGGTAAAATCTCAGTACCAGCAGACTGTGACCAGTTACAGATGCACGTTGCCACCACTAAGAAAACTGTACAAAGTGACATACTCAAAAACACTGTAAATAAATCAACAGGGAATCCAAAAATTTTCAGGTAATTCACGGGAAGGCAAGAAAAGAGAAACTGAAGAACAAGAAACAGAGGAAGCATGAACATTAATAGCAGCTTTATTTCCAAGAGCCCAGAACTGGAACCAAGCCAGTGTCCTTTAATGGGTTGAATGGGGTTAACCAACTGTGGTACATCCAGACTGTGGAACCGTACTCGGCAATAAGAAATAGCACAATAGGGCTTCCCTGGTGGCGCAGTGGTTGAGAGTCCGCCTGCCGATGCAGGGGACGCGGGTTCGTGCCCCGGTCCGGGAAGATCCCACGTGCCGCGGAGCGGCTGGGCCCGTGAGCCGTGGCCGCTGGGCCTGCGCGTCCGGAGCCTGTGCTCCGCGACGGGAGAGGCCACAACGGTGAGAGGCCCGCGTACTGCAAAAAAAAAAAAAAAAAAAAAAAAAAGCACAATATGGATAACATGCAGCAACTTGGATCTGTCTCAAGCGAATTACGCTGCATGAAAAAATGCCAATCTCAAATGTTCCACACTGCATGATTCTATTTATATGGGGCTTGAAACAACAACAGGACAGAAATAGAGAATAATTAGTGGTTGGCAGAGGTTAGGGACGGGAAGGTGGGCAGCAGTGGGAGGGATGTGACATCGGGTGGGAAGGGGAGAGGGGGAGGGGTTGACAGTGAGTAGCTGGTTGTGGTTATAAAGGGGCAGGAGGAGGGTTCTTTGTGGGGATGGACTGTTCTGTATCCTGCCTGTGATAGTGGATGCACAAACCTACACATGCAGTAAAACTGCACAGAACTAAATGCTCACACACAACTGCATGCACGTAAAACTGATGAAATACGAATAATGGATTATATTTGTATCAATTTCCTGGTTCTGATACTGTACCAATCAGAACTGTACCTGGTTCTGATACTATACCAATGCAAGCATCTACCACTTAGGAAACTGGGTCAAGCCTATATGGGATCGCCCTGTATTTTTTTTTTATTATCATTTGTATTTGATACATAATTTACATATAACATTATATTAGTTTCAGGTACACAACATAACGATTCAATACTTGTATATATTGTGAAATGATCACCACATTGTCTAGGTAACTTCCATCACCAAACATCATTACACATTTTTGGGGGGATAGAAACTTTTAAGATTTACTCTCAGCAACTTTCAAATACAGTTGATCCTTGAACAACATGGGTTTGAACTACGCAGGTCCACTTATACTTGGATTTTTTTTCAATAAATACACAGTCGGCCCTCTGAATTCTCAGGAGCTGTGTCCACAGGTTCAACCAACCATGGATCATGTGCCATGATTACTATCCACACGTGGCTGAATCTGCAGATGCAGAATCTGTGGATACAAAGGACCCACTATGAGACTTGAGCATCGAGGATTTGGGTATCTGCAGAGGGTCCTGGAACCAGTCCTCCACAGATACCATGGGACAACTGTAGATAATACAGTATTATTACCTATATTCACCATGCCATACATTACACCCCATGACTTATTTTATAACTGAAAGTTTGTACTTTGGACCCCCTTCACCTGTTTTGCCCACTCCTCACCTCCCACCTCTGGCAACTACCAATCTCTTCTCTACGAGTTCAGTTTTTTTGTTTTTTTAGATTCCACACAAGAGATCATACAGTCTTTGTCTTTCTGTCTGATTTAGCTCACTTAGCATAAAGCCCTCAAGGTCCATCTATGTTGTCATAAACGGCAAGGTTTCACTCTTTTTTTTGGCTGAATTATATATATATTTATACATATATATAATGTGTGTGTATATATATATATATATATATAAATTTTTTAATCTATTCGGCCATCAATGTACACTAGTTGTTTTTATGTCTTGGCTATCGTCAATAATGCTTCATTGAAGATGGGGGTGCATACATCTTTGAGTTAGCATTTTCATGTCTTTCAGATAAACACTCACAAGTGGGATTGCTGGATCATATGGTAGTTGTAATTTTAATTTTTTGAGGAATCTCCATACTGTTTTCCACAGTGGCAGCACCAATTTCCAATCCCATTAACAACAGTGCATAAGGGTTCACTTTTCTCCACATTCTTGCCAATACTTCTTATCTCTTGTTTTTTTGATGACGGCCATTCTGACAGGTGTGAGATGATATCTCATTGAGGTTTTGATTTAGATTTCCCTAATGATTAGGGATGTTAAGCATGCTTTCATGTGTTTTTTGGCTGTTTGTATGTCTTCTTTGCAAAAATGTCTATTCAGACCCTCTGCCCATTTTTCAATCAAGTACTTGGGGGGTTTTGTGTGAGTTCTTTACATATTTTTGATATTAACCTCTTATCAGATATATGATCTGCAAATATTTACTCCCATTCAGTAAGTTGCCTTTTCATTTTGTTGATGGCTGCCTTGGCTGTGCAGAAGCTTTTTAGTTTGACATAATCCCACTTGTTGATTTTACTTTCGTTGCTCTTGCTTTTAATGTCAGATTCAACATATCATTACCAAAACCTATATCAAGGAGCTTACCCCAATGTTTTCTTCAAGGAGTTTTATGGTTTGTTTCAGGATTTATGTTCAAGTCTTTAATCCATTTTAATTTTTATGTGTAATGCAGGATAGTGGTCCAGTTTTCCAAGCACCGTTTATTGAAGAGACTGTCCTTTCATATTGCATATTCTTGCCTCCTCTGTTGTAAATTAGTTGACCATACATGCATAGGTTTATTATTTCTTATAATACCATAAACATCTACAATTTTCTCAAAATAAAAATTTTTGATAAATGGCTCTTCCAGAAAACCCTTTATAGGCCCATTGCAAATATGATCTTCCCTCCCTTGGGAAAAAGATGGGAATAAATTATGGTGGGAATGATGATTTTCCAGTAATCTCACCAAGGTCTTTATACATGTTTCTCAGAAAAATTTCACATCAATTCAACAAACGGAACATAAAGCATTTTGTTTTCGGAGTTCCTATGTAAATTCATTCTTCGTAAGTTGTTCCAAGTTACTCTTTAAAGTTGTTGCTAAAAATCAAAAAGGAAGCTGCCCATTAGACCCACCTGGAAGAGGTTAGGTGTAACTCCTTCTTGCAAGAGAATACCACGTTACAAGACATAATTTTATTCTCCTCCTAAAAATTAGGAAGCCAGATTGGCTCGGTCATATGGAAAAAATCTTCATGTCTCCATCAGACTTATGAAACTACAAATAAGGGGTGGAAACCCATGTAACAATATATTAATACTGTGTACCATTGAGTTTTAGTTTTGTTTTGCTTTTTTAGTGGAATATAATCGCTTTACAATGCTGTGTTAGTTTCTGCTGTACAATGAAGTGAATCAGCTCTATGTATACCTATATCCCCTCCCTCTTGGACCTCCCTCCCCTCCCCCATCCCACCCCTCTATGTCATCAGAGAACCGAGCTGAGCTCCCTGTGCTATACTGCAGGTTCCCACTGGCTACCTATTTTACACATGGTAGTGTATTTATGTCAAACCTAATCTCCCAATTCATCCCACCCTCCCCTTACCCCCGTGTCCACATGTCCATCCTCTACATCTATGTCTCTATTCCTGCTCTACAAATAGGTTCATCTGTACCATTTTTCTAGGTTCCCCATATATGCATTAATATACAGTATTTGTTTTTCTCTTTCTGGCTTACTTCAGTCTGTATGACAGACTGTAGGGTCCATCCACATCTCTACAAATAACCCTATTTCGCTTCTTTTTATGGATGAGTAATATTCCATTGTATATACGTACCACATCTTCTTTACCCATTCATCTATTGTTGGACATTTAGGTTGTTTCCATATGCTGGCTATTGTAAATAGTGCTGCAATGAACATTTACAATGTGCATGTGTCTTTTAGAATTATGATTTTCTCATGATATATGCCCAGTAGTGGGATTGCTGGGTCATATGGTAGTTCTATTTTTAGTTTTTTAAGGAACCTCCATACTGTTCTCCACAGTGGCTGTATCAATTTACATTCCCACCAACAGTATAAAAGGGTTCCCTTTTCTCCAGAACTTCTGCAGCATTTATTGTTTGTAGACTTTTTTGATGATGGCCATTCTGACGAGTGTGAGGTGATACCTCATTGTAGTTTTCATTTGCATTTCTCTAATTAGTGATGTTGAGCATCCTTTCATGTGCCTCTTGGCCATCTGTATGTCTTCTTTGGAGAAATGTCTATTTAGGTCTTTTGCCTATTTTTTAATTGGGTTGTTTCCTTTTTTGATATTGAGCTCCACGAGCTGTTTGTATATTTTGGAGATTAACCCTTTGTCCGATGCTTCATTTGCTAATATTTTCTCCCATTCTGAGGATTGTCTTCTTGTCTTGTTTATGGTTTCCTTTGCTGTGCGAAAGCTTTTAATTTGGTCCCATTTGTTTATTTTTATTTTTATTTTCATTATTCTAGGAGGTGGGTCAAAAAAGATCTTGCTGTGGTTTATGTCAAAGTGTGTTTTCCTCTAAGAGTTTTAGAGTGTCCAGTCTTAGGTCTTTTATCCATTTTGAGTTTATTTTTTGTGTATGGTATTAGGTAGTGTTATAATTTCATTCTTTTACGTGTAGCTGTCCAATTTTCCCAGCACCACTTACTGAAGAGGCTGTCTTTTCTCCATTGTATGTTTTTGCCTTCTTTGCCATAAATTAGGTGACCACAGGTGTGTGGGTTTATCTCTGGGCTTTCTACCTTGTACCATTGATCTATACTTGTTTTTGTGTCGGTACCATACTGTCTTCATTACTGTAGCTTTGTAGTAGTTTGAAGGTGGGGAGCCTGAGTCCTCCAGCTCCATTTTTCTTTCTCAAGATTGCTTTGGGTATTCAGGGTCTTTTGTGTTTCCATACAAATTGTAAAATTTTTTGCTCTAATTCTGTGAAGAATGCCATTGGTAGTCTGATAGGGATTGCACTGAATCTGTAGATTGCTTTGGGTAGTAATTTTCACAATATTGATTCTTCCAAACCAAGAAATTTCTTTCATCAGTGTTTTATAGTTTCCTGAGTACAGGTCTTTTGCCTCCTTAGGTAGGTTTATTCCTAGGTATTTTATTCTTTTTGTTGTGGTGGTAAATGGGATTGTTTCCTTAATTTCTCGTTCTGAATTTTCATTGTTAGTGTATAGGAATGCCAGAGATTTCTGTGCATCAATTTTGTATCCTGCAAGCTTACCAAATTCATTAATTAGTTCTAGTAGTTTCCTGGTGGCATCTTTACGATTTTCTATGTATAGTATCATGTCATCTGCAAACAGTGGCAGTTTTACTTCTTCTTTTCCAATTTGTATTCCTTTTATTTCTTTTTCTTCTCTGATTGCCATGGCTAGAACTTGCAAAACTATATTGAATTAAGAGTGGCAAGAGTGGACATCCTTGTCTTGTTCCTGATCTTAGTGGAAATGCTTTCAGTTTTTCACCATTGAGAATGATGTTTGCTGTGGGTTTGTCATATCTGGCCTTTATTATGTTGAGGTAGCTTCCCTCTATGCCCATTTTCTGGAGAGTTTTCATATAAATGGGTGTTGTATTTTGTCAAAAGCTTTTATTGCATCTATTGAGATGATCATATGGCTTTTATTCCTTAATTTGCTAATATGGTGTATCACATTGATTGCTTTGCATATATTGAAGAACCCTTGTATTCCTGGGATAAATCCCACTCAATCATGGTGTATGATCCTTTTAATGTGTTGTTGGATTCTGTTTGGTAGAGATTAAGGGGCAGTAAAAACACTGCTTTGGTTTCTAAATGTCTGGGTGTTCAGAAGTTGTCATAGTGCATGTTTTAAAATAATGAAAATCGGTTTCACCAAAGAAAGGAGGGACCCCTTGCATGACCCACATGCAAGGATGGGTCAGTTCCAGGGAAAAGAGTATTCTTCTATCTCCAGACAAAATGAACCACAGGGTTTTTCTAAGCCGATGTAATCTATGTATAAATAATGCCATACAAGGGATCATCTTTCAGTAAGACATCTTGATAGTAGGAGAGAGCAGACCTTGCCCTGAGGAAAAAATGCTCTGTTCAAGTTTAGGGTCTAAAATAGGTTCTAGAATGATAATCTGAGGTGAGGCTGGGGCAGGAAAGTGACCATATATGAACTATGTTCCGTAAAATGCAAATGTGTGTGCAAGAGGATGGAAAGACGTGTGAATTTAACACAAAGAGACCAATGGTAAATAGATTAAACCCATTTTATTTGTTTGTGGTTTTTCAGTTACTTATGTAGAATTAAAATCAAGCCAAATCATCAGGTATGTTTTATTCAAACACCATGGAATTTATACCAAAACTCCCATCATGTTTTATAAAAAGCAGTGTAAGTTCACTAAAAGGTACTCTTCCAACAGCCATATCTAAGTCATGGAATCACATTTAAATTAATTAGAGAGAATATATTTCAGTGTCAGGATACTGTAATCATTTATTCTAGCCTTAATAGACTTTTTACAAATTATAACATTGAGGAGAAAATTGTTGAGAATGTAATATTCGTTTAGGCCTCACAGAGCAAACATTGTTCTTCAATCTCATACAAAATCCTTGCATTTCTCAATCAATCTACAAACTAGCTGAGACATAACCATTGTTACTAAACAATACAAAGAAGCCAAGGTTTAGAGATACTAAGTGATTCCATCCAAGGATGCTCACAGGAGAGCAGGGCAAGTTTGACCAGAACCCTGACTCCAAACTGCTTCCCTTTCTACTTCATCATATATGTATGCCCAATAAAAAGCATGAGAATCATAAAATATGACTTTAAAAATGCCCAAGGCCATCTTTTAATTAGTTTGGATAGACTTCGTTTTCAAATCTTGTTAAATTTTTCAAAAAAGGTTTCACTCAGTTGTTCAAATGCTAAGACCACGTTGTCCTCTTCATTTTCACATAGTTCACGCAAAGAAACACTGTAAATGGAAATATAGATACACATAAAACTCACCCATTCTACTGAGAGTCGGTATCTTAAGAAGGGCTTTCCCCAGGGAGGCAGAGCTAAGTAAATCCCACTAGATGATGAAATGTGAGCAAAGTGAGGAAAAGAATCGTAAGGAACATATTTATCTCAAAAACAAAAAACAAAAAAACACCTTGTCAATGAATCAATCAATCAAGACAATCACCATGCAGCTCCTCTCCCTCTATTTTACCAAGAGGATTTTAACGGCCACCAAGTCCCATGTAACCAGATACCTCTTCCCTTCAATAATAGCAGCACAAATCCCCTTCTTTTTCCCCACATTTTTTTTTTATGGAGTCATTTTGTGGGTTTTTTTTTTTTTCAGTATATACTTAAACCTACAGGCAACTACCTCTATAAAAAGCAAAACAATCCTCCCTTTACCTAGATGTATGAGAAAATTAAGAAAACAGGGTATGATAAACAAAATAATGGCCCACAAAGATATCCATGTCCTAATCCCTAGAAATTTATAAATCCTTAGGTTACATGGCAAAGGAGAATTAAGGCTGTAAATGGAATTGAAGTTGCCAATTGGCTGACCCTGAGGTGGGGAAATTAACCTGGATTATCTGGGTGGCGAACTGTTGTCACAAAGGTCATTGTAAGTGGAAGACAGGGGGCAGGAGAGAGTGAATGTCAGAGTGACCTGATATAAGAATCTGTCCCCCAGTGCTGGCTTTGAAGACAGAAGGGGCCAAAATCAAAGCGTCTAGAATCTGGAAAAGACAATCAAATAGATTGTCCCAGAGGCTCCAGAAAGGAACGCCTTGACAACACCTTGATTTCAGCCCAGTGAGACCCATTTTGGACCTCTGACCTCCAGAACTGAAAGACACTAAAGTTGTGTTGGTTTAAACACTATGTTTGTGGTCATTTGTTACAGCAGCAATAAGGAACTGATACACAGGTGACGAGAATGGAGAGAGGAAATCCAAGAATGGACAGTGCAGCTGGGCTCATCAGGACTGGGAACAGTCAGGACCTGACCTTTCATCAGCCTTTTGTAACCTGTACCTGCCTTGATTCCACTAGAGGTCCAGTTTTTCCCTGGTGTCTTCATTGACCTACCGCAAAGAATGACCAGCTCTGTACCCACAATACTGAATTTCCTCCTAGTTACAGACTCACAATTGTGACTCCCGGACATTTCCTCCTGAACAATATTCAAGAGATATAATGTGACACATACCATCTAACTCACTGGTGTTTGTTCTCAGTCCCCAGATCTCATCCTCGCGCCTATGTTTTTACATATCATTAACTAAAATGGAAACCCTGGTTGTGGAAACTGAGAACGTGAGGGTCTAGGGATTCTCGAAGCTTTGGGATACTGCTGCCTGTTGGTCTAAAGTGCCTGGGCTGAGGCTCTGGTCTAGGTGAAAGTTCATGGATTTTGGAATTAGTTCTATTATAGAAACAATGCAACAGAGAGTTGAGGAGAAGGTCTGCAAAGTCTCTGGGGAGTTGAAATGCTTGGCACCTAAAGAGGCTCAGGGGCATCTTTAAGTACGAGCTCAACATTTTTCAAATTACCATTAAATTATTCGAAAATCTGAAATCAATATTTAAAATGTATAACATACCTGATAGATTGAATGGTGAGCCCAAAATCTTTCAACAACTGATAAGCAGCTCCTTCATTCATCCTAAACAAAACAACATTTTGAAAATTAATGGTATAAAAACATTAAAGAATTTATTTCATATTGAAATGTTGGATTGGTCATTAATGGATTACTTTTGTCTGTCAAGATGTATTTACTAAAATCATTTCTGCCACAGACTCCCAGATGATTTAATCTGTGAGAATGACAATTATGAACTCCAGTCACAAGTTCACAACCAGAGATAATCAATGAACATGGGAGGCTGACCTTCTAGGAGAAACCCAAGTCGCAAAGTCAAGATCAGGAGCGTGGATGGGGCCAGAGAGTCAAAGAGAAGAACGACGTGAATTACTCACTGGTGTCACAACTACTTTATTCACAATAATGAGTCCTACTGTCAAAAATGATCAGTGTTTCTCAAGAGGGTCAGAAGTTTTAAATACTTGAATTCACTAAAGATTGTTCAAAATGTATTTAAAATGCATATTGAATTCCTGATGGTGTGACAGAATTCCCTTCCCCCAACACATCCACACACACGTCCATGTGCTCAGTGACTGGGCCAATTTCTCCATTCCCAGTAAATCCCTGCACAGTTTTTGAAAATGGTTTCCCTGCCAAAGAGTTAAAGCAACTGTCAAAGTCTCAGTCCTCAGATGTGAATTACGTTCTTTTCATATACTTCTCTCAGACAATGCAGAGCATGGCATTATTTGTTATTGTTATCCATTTTTTAAATATATAATAATCAATAAATAGTACTAGGTAAAAAACATATCTGTGAACAGGTGCAAATATCGATAACTGTAGTGTAAATCTTTATGTCAAGTGAGTCAGCCTAAGTCTCAAGATTTTGCTGGTCAAACACGAATAACAATACCACCAAATGTATTTTCTCTTGCCCTTAGTCTGTAAGAAAAAATTTCAGTATGTTTAGCATGATTAACCTATACTTGAAATTGTAAGAAGGTGTTTGCCTAAGATTCATTACGTTCATTTATTAGATGTAAAGATGCAGATGGAGATGGATATAGAAATAGAACTAGAGGTAGAGGTGGAAATGACAGAGAGAGAGAGGTAGAGGTGAAAAGGATAGAGAGGGGTAGAGGTAGAGATGGGGATGCTGGGGATGACGGGGATGCTGGGGATGATGGGGATGCTGGGGATGACGGGGATGCTGGGGAGGGAGATGGAGACACAGACAGATAAAACACACCTGTTGTCCTGGACCAATCCTGTCAAGGAACCGTGTCTATAGAAATCGAGTGCATAAGCATTGAGCTGCATTCTTCTTCCTTGGTGATCAAATCCCTGTGGCCACAGCACAGGAGCCCGAGTGCTATCAATGCCAATGGTGCGCAGAGTGACCTGAAGAAATAGAGCTCTCCTTAATTTACTATTTATGTGTAAAGAAAGTTTATGATTTCTTACATTGTGCTTCATAGTTCCTTCCTAGAATCAACACGTTTAAAGCACAATCTTCACAGTGAAAGTAGAGGGTGTCTCTCATACACACTGAGGTAGCGCTGTCCCAAGTGGGACAGTAGGATGGCTTGGCTCCACCGATGAACATCACTGCCTCACGACGTACGATAAAAATTTCAACTACCCGGCCACTAGAATATAGCAAGACTCACTGGGAAAGAAAAGCTAATTTAAAATTTTATCAGTATCCTAACTGGTGCAGGAAATACCTTTGTACTCAGAGTGTCAGGAAGCTGGTGCCTTGCATGTCTGGAAAGAAGGCTTAAACTGAGTAACTGACAATCTTTAGATCCCAATTACTGGAACAAAAGGGAAGGGGAGGAAGATGAAGGGGAAAGAAAAAGGAAAATATGAAAAGGAAGAAAGCACATCAGTAGTTTTCCATGTCTGCTCATTTTCTGAAAACTCTATGGGTCAACAGGAACTCCAGTGCAGGGCCAGTGAGAGTGCACACTGGCACAGCTACTTTCTAAAATGACTGGGGAGTAGCTCAGAAAGTTATTATTATTAAAAGTTCTTAGAATATTCTTATTCCTTTATGATCCAGAAAATTGTTTTGACCCCGAAAATCTGGAAGATTTGCAATCAAGGGGAATTGGTGGATAAGTAAGGTAAAATTATGTGGGGGAATGCAGAATCTAAATACAAGAGGAAAAGAACTACATCAAAATTTAAATCATTAAAAATTTTAATCTTGACTGTTTTTAACTTGACAGTTATGGGTGTTAAAACACTTTAGTATTTATATTCCATTTTATATATTTAAAAGGATGATGCAATGGTTCTATTTTAACATATCAACATTTATCTGAAAATGCAATCTATATCATTAGAAACTATTTAAATATATGATAAAAAATATATGCGTCCATTTAAAATGCACAGGTGTCTATACAGTTTTTCAAAATTCTTTGAAAACAGTGTGGAGGTTTCTCAAAAAACTAAAAATAGAGGTACCATATGATCCAGTGATCCCACTCCTGGGCATATATCCAGAAAAGACAAAAACCATGATTCGAAAGATACACGCACCCCAGTGTTCACAGCAGCACTATTTACAATAGCGAAGGCATGGAAGCAACTTCAAAGTCCATCAACAGATGACTGGATAAAGAAAATGTGGTACATATATACAATGGAATACTACTCGGCCATAAAAAAGAATAATGTAATTTGCAGCTACACAGATGGACCTAGAGATTATCATATTACGCAAAGTCAGAAAGAGAAAAACAAATGCCAGATGATATCACGTATATGTGGAATCTAAAATATGACACAAATGAACCTCTCCATGAAACAGAAACAGACACACAGTCATAGAGAACAGACTGGTTGCCAAGGGGGAGGAGGAGGTAGAGGAGGGATGGTTTGGGAGTTTGGGGTTAGCAGATGCAAACTATTATACATAGGATGGATAAACAGCAAGGTCCTACTGGATGGCACAGGGAACTGTATTCAGTATTCTGTGAGAAACCATAATGGAAAAGAATATGAAAAAGCATATATGTGTGTGTGTGTGTGTGTGTGTGTGTGTGTGTGTGTGTGTACCTGAATCACTTTGCTGTACACAAGAAGCTAACACAACATTGTAAATCAACTACACTTAAATTTCCACAAGTTTATTCCAACATTCAAATGGGTTATCCGGCATATTTGAAATGTATCTAGTTCTTTATACTTCATTTTTGACATCACTGATACAGAATATGTGGGATTTACAGCATCTACAGCAATACTGGGAAAGCCTGCAGATAGTTTTATGTGCTCTTTTCACAGCAAACCTCTGTCAATCTCCAGAAAAGTGGTGATCCTGGATTTCTGTATAATGGAACAGGGTTCCTCAGGCCAGGGTGAGAAACTGGCCTCAAGAGCACCTTTTCCTGGATATTTCTGTTGATACACCTGAAATTCTTTTCAATTTGGGGAATTCGAAGTCCTTGCTAAGCTGCCTAGAAGTATATATCCAATTCTTTCTTAAAGACGTTCTATTTATAAGCCGCGTTTTCCACTTACATGGTCAGAAGTTTCTAGATGAAGCAAATTTCCATCAGAGTTCCCAGAGAGACAGGCAAATGGAGAAATGGCTACTCTTCCTTCCTTGCAGCTCATCAAGTGAGACACAAGTTGGGAGTCTTCACACTCTTCACCTGAGAAATCTGGCCATAAGAGGTTGGCACAAATCAGCTTTGACGATTAAGCCAGATTGCCAAGCTTTACACACCTGCTCTAGACCAGGCGGCAAAGGGGAGCCATTCAACTTTCAAAGACCAACACTGTACTGAAGACTGAATAAGACAGATCACATACAGCAAGCAGCACATCCTGGCACAGAATACATTCAATAAATGTTAGTTGTTAATACTATTATCCACAGTATAAAATTTTGTATTGTATTTTAGTTGCTTTGATCAACAGGTCATAAAATACTAAATTTAAATTGTATCCTCTTTTAGCCCAGAAATGTTGTTATTACCTTGGTCCTTTTTCCCACCAAACTCAGACTTGGCTGCAGAATTCTTCTAGACAGGTTGATTCAAGCAGCCACCATCAGCAGGTTTGGAAATGGCATATGAGAAGAAGTATGTTTTCCATTCCTCCCTTTGTAAAGCACCGGAGGGCGCATTCAGAGTCGGCTCTCACTTGTGACTGAGGCTGAAACTTCCCGCTCCTGTTCCTCCTCTGGATGCTCACCACACCCACTGCCACTGTCTGCTTCCTGCTTTCACGCTGTCCAGGAAGCTACACGGTCCTCCTCCCTGACTTCTTCCAGCTGAGGATGTTACAAAACCAGGAAATGGCTACCCAGAGCTCACCCCTTTCCCTGTATCCCTGTCACCGTTTCCAGTTTAGTTTCTCCCAGATTTTCATCCAATAGCTCATGAAAAGTAAGGGCAAAGATTAGGAGTGTTGACTACGTGCTACGTGCTGTTTGGAGATACTTACAGACATTGGCTTATCTATTTAAAGCTCACCCAAACTAGGTGGATAGTGTTATCCTCCTCATTTATCTGTTGAGAAAATCGAGGCAGGAATATGGAGTCACCTGCTCGAAGTCCCACTGCTAACAAGTAGCAGAGCCAGAGCCTGGACTCAGGTCATATGCAGAGAGTTTATGCTCATGACCACCATGCACAGCTCCTCTCAAGGAAAAAGTGACAGAATCGCTTCTTGTTTCTCCTCATCTCATAGGTGTCCTTACTCCATTTTCCAGGCTCGTCCCAAACCCCACCTTTAATCAAGATGGTTTATAAATGACTCTATTCAATGTCATTCTCCATTGTCCTTTACTTAATTCTAATAATCATATCTTCCTCCTTGAGAGAGTAGAAAGGATCCCCTTATTCTAAGGCAGACTGATCTTTCCAGGGCTGTACTCTTCTTACGGGATAAAATATTCTTAGGCAAGATTATTTATTTTTTAAACTGTTCCACAATGGAGCTAAGATACACTTACCTATTTTTGACAATGGGAGCTGATGTTCTTGTTTCATATCAGCCAGTCTGGAAACAATCAGTAGGAAAGAGGCAAAGTCCTTTGTCACATTTGTGTTATACTCAACTAGAGCAGCCTTGAAGTCCTCAGGGAGATCCTCCAGAAACACCTAAATCATCAAGGAGGTCATCAAAAAAAAAAAGCTGGAGGCCAAACATTTTTCAGAGAGATCTACGTACCATCCTTGAAAACTGAAAGTTTAGAAGAACTGCAAAGAACAATGTAATATAATTCTATAGTTATCTATCTATTCAGTAATGTAACTGTTCCATTCTTTCATCTATGAAATTCAGGTGAAATTCATTTTTCATTCCTATTTGTGTTATAAAAACCAATACCTTTACTCTTAAAAGTTTGTTTTCATGCTATTTAATCAAAACTTTTAAATATAAGTATGCCCTCAAATGACATTAGATTTGTAAATATTTCAAAGAATCTAGTGACATGTTTGGAAAGCAAGCAACAATATAAAGTCCCCTTTGTGCCTCGAACAAACCTCACTTAATTGTGAGGGTCTTTAAAACCCCACTGGATTCATTCTTCTAATAGTCTGTTAATTATTCTTCCATCTATACTTTCATAAAAGAAATACATCTCTCATTTTTGTAATGTCCTTGTCAAGTTTTGATATTACGTTTAAGTTTTGCTCCCTTTTTATATTCTCTAGAAGAGTTTGTGAAAATTTGCTGCTATTCTTTAAATGTTTAAAAAAGTTCACCACTGAAGCCATCTAAACCTGGGTTTTTTTTAATGGGAAAATTTTTAAAAATAATTGGTTACATTTCTTTAATAGCTATCAGATATGAAATTATTCATATAGTCCTTGGTTAGTTTTAGAAAGTTGCATTTTCTAGGAATTTGCCCATTTTGTCCAAATAGTCAAATGTTTTTTCCATTTGATGTACTACATAAGATCTGTAATGTCTCATTTTCTTTCCTGATAATTGTAATTTGTGCTTTCTCTCCCTTCTTTGTCAACGAGTCTTGCTGTGTATTCATCACTTTTATTATAAATCTTAACAAAGAAGCAACTTAGGCCTTGCTGAGTTCCCTTTTTTTACAATTGTTCTCAGTTTACTTTATTTCTGTTCTCATTTTATTATTCTTTTTCTTGTATTTCCCTTAGGTTAGATATTCTGTTTTATTTATTTTGCTTTGTTTTGTTTTCTCCTAACTCCTTAAGCTGAAAAGTCAAATCACTGATTTTTTTTCAGCCTGTCTTCTTTTCTAAGATGTGGTTATAAAGGCTATAAATGTCCCTCTAATCATTGCATAAATCACATCTTATATTTGTATGTAGTCTTCATTATCATTTAACTAAAATATTTGATAATTTCCATTTTATTTATTTTTTGTCTTATGTGTATTTAGAAATGAAACGAGTTTGTTCAATTTTAAGGCAATTAAGGTGTTTCTGGTCCAGAAACAAATTTCACATATATATTACTAGCATATATTTGACAAAGGTACCAATAACACACAATACAGAAGGGAAAGTCTTTTCAAAAAATGGTATTGGCAAAATGATACATACATGTAAAAGATTGAAATTGGACCCCGACCATATGCTGTACATAAAAATAAACTCAAAACAGATAAAAGACTTAAATGTAAGACCTAAAACTGTAAAATTAATAAAAGAAAATATAGTGACATTGGTTTTGGCCATGATTTTTTTAATGTAACACCAAAAGTATAGGCAACACAAGTGAAAATAAACAAGTGGGACTACGTCAAACTAAAAACCTTCTGCACAGCAAAAGAAATAATCAACAGAGTGAAAAGGCATTTCTGGAATGGGAAAAAAATCTTTCTAAACCAACCATCTGATAAGGGGTAATATCCAAAATACGTAAGAATCTAGTACAACTCAATAGCAAAACAAACAAACAAACAAAAACACAAAAAACAAAAAACAAAAGAAAAACGGGCAAAGGACTTGAAAAGACATTTCTTCAAAGAAGACATACAAATTGCCATCATGTATATTAAAAGTTGCTCAGCATCACTCATCATCAGGGAAATGCAGATCAAACCCACAATGAGATAGCACCTCATACCTGTTAGAATAGCTATCATCAAAAAAAACAAGATTATAAGGCTTGAAGAAAAATTTCAAATGTAGAAAAATTCGAACCTTATACACCGTTGGTGGGAATGTAAATTGGTGCAGCCACTATGAAAAACATACAAAGCTTTCTTTAAAAAAATTAAAAATAGAACTATCATATGATCCAGCAATTCCATATCTGGGTATATATCCAAAAGGGCTGCAATCAGGATGTTGAAGAGATACCTGTACATCCATGTTCACTGAAACATTATTCACAACAGGCCAAGACATACAAACAACCCAAGTGTGTATCAACAAGATGAATCGATAAGAAAGTGTGCTGTACACATACAGTGGAATATTATTCATTCTTAAAAAAGGAGATCAACATGGATGTACCTAGAGGACATTATGTTAAGTAAAATAAGTCTCACAGAAGGAGAAATACTGCATGATTCCACTTACATGGGGGACCTAAAATAGTCATACTCGTAGAAGCAGAGAATATTGTCAGGAGCTGGGTGGAGGTGGAAATGGGGAATTGTTTTTCATTGAATATAAATTACTGTTATGCAGGATAAATAATTTCTGTAGATCTTCTCTACAACATAGTACCTATGTTAACAATACAGTACTGTGTACTTTAAACTACATTAAGAAGATAAATCTCATGGTAAGTATTCCTAACTAAATAAATAAATAAAACCAGAAGAAAAATTTTGGACATGGTGGATATGTTTAGTGCCTTTGTTGTGGCAATGATATCACAGGTGTATGCATATGTCCAAACACATTAACATGTATATATTTAACGTATGCAATTTTTATATATCAATTATACCTCAAAAAAACTTTAAAAATAAGGTATGCATATCCTCTTGATATGTCATGAAACCAATCACAATATATTTACCCTGTTTTAACTTATGTTTAAAACATACGCTAAGTATCTGTATACATTCATGCACAAAAATAAACAGAGTGGAGTGAAAATTATATTCCCATTTTCTTCTACCTTCCATTATTTTGGTCAGAAAGTCAGCTATCAATCTTATTATTGTTTTTTTTCAAGGAAATGTCTGTTTCGGCTCTAGCTGATGTGTTTTTCTCTTTGTTTTTGATTTTCAGTAGTTTTAGTTTAATGTTTCTTTATCCTTCTTGAAGTTGACTAATCTTTTGAAACTATGAAGTGCTGTCTTTCATCAGCTTTGGAAAATTCCCAGCTATTATTTTTGAATAACCTCCTGCCATTCTTCTCCCTCCTCCTCTTCTGGGATTGCCATTATATTACAATAAACCTTTTGCATGTGATCCACATTCTCATATGCTACTGCTTTTATTTTCATTTTTTTCTCCCTGTGCTACAATTCGGATACCTTTTATTGAGCTGTCAGTCAACTCACTGATTTTGACTTCTGATATATATATTCTGATCAGACATTACATTTTTCAATTCTGGACTGTCCAATTAATTACCTGGTGAAATTCTCTATTCTTTCATCAATTTTGTAATTATCTAGTGAAATTCTCCATCCTTTCATCAATTCTATCTCTTCCTCCATTTTCCTGAGCAGTCCTTATATTCTAACTTCAATATCTGAAACATCTTCGTGTTGATTATCATTGCCTGCTTGCATTCCTGCTAATTGGTCATATGTTCTTGCTTACTCACTGTTTTAGGTTTTTTTTTCTTTCACCAGAAGTGTTTGTAAAAGGACCTGATAGACTTCAAACAATGTTATCTTCCACTGGAGTGAGCTCCCCAATTTTGTGTTTGGCCAAGTGAGTGAAGATGTGATCACCTCAGTCTAAGTAGAGATTGAAGTGGATTGATACTGTTTTCCAGTTTTAGTAAGTCTCAGTCTACATCTGGTGCATCTCTGCTCCTAGGCCCTCTTGGGTTCTGAGTATGAGGCTGGTGGGTCTCAGTCTTCTCAGCCCTAAAAGATTCCCAAAGATCCACTTCATTCCTGTAGAGCTTCATAACCTACATTTACATCTTCCAGCCCTAGATGGCTTTTAAAATGCCTTGAGGGTAATATAAGCCTATGAATAAATTCAAACTCTTCCCTCTAGTGGGTTTTTATTTAATAAATGCTACAAGACTGCAAGAAATTTGGTGTAACACCCCAACATTTCATGCAGATCTGACCCAGTGCATGTCCTGAGTTAACACTCTCTCAAGTGTCTAGTCTGTCACTCCAGCCCCATGGAATCATTAAAAGCTTTATTGTTTTATTTTGTTTTTTATCTCATAGGAGAGGCTCTCTGGATATGCTAAGTACAATTTTCAACCTCGTCCAGAATCAACAAGCTCTTTGAGAGAAAAATCATGGTTGGAGAGTCCAATCACACCTTGGATAAGTTCTTGCCATTTTATAATTTTAGCCAATATAATCCTCCATCCCTTCCACAGCTCTCTGTTGCCAAAGGAGTGATGGCCACCTAGCATGTCCCACCTGGAAGTGCTCAAATTTCCAATAAATCTTTAAAGGAAAAAAGAGAGAGAAATAGGAGGCCTCCACTCAAAACCTTTTTTTATTGTACTTTTTTCTATCATAACCATCTGTGTAAGAATAGATACTGACTTGTCTTTTATAAGAAAAATAAGTTTATTTAACCAAAACAAATAATAGTCCAAGAATGTACATGTGAAGAAAAAGATATGAAGATGAAAAGTCAATGACTAAAATTGTGTTCACTGGTCTAGAGAACATTCTGTGAGGGCTAAGAATGGTAACTTGACATTGTGATGTTAGACAATATAGATGAACTCTTCTCTTTTTGTTCTTCTTTGTCACCTTTTACCAAGGTTATCTGGTATAACCAGCCCTTCCCACTTCCTCAGATTCTAGTGAAATACATTAGTAATAATATTTGATGCTGATTTAATGACAGGGAATCATGATCAAAGAAGTCATTGCAAATAAAATCGGACAACAGTCTGTGTCAAGGGATGATTTCTTAGATAACTATTCTAATATTTTTTCAGTGAGAACATTACAGTTTACAGCATACACTTCCTGTCCATAGACCTACTGCAAGGTAAAAAGATGCTAAAAGAACTAGAGATTCAATGATGGGAACTATTAGTTCATGTAATGTATAATTACGTACATTTTTTTCTTTAGCCACTGATTGCTACACGTTTATACAATCCAATGGAAAACATGAGCAAAACTTTTTATCCCATTTTTCCTCAAGGCATTTAATCTTTTGATAGATTTATAGAGGAGACATGTGAATTACACATTAAATATAACACTGATTACAGAAGAACAAATTATTTCCATAAAACAAATGAACTCTATATTAATAAAATTCTGCTGTGGAATCATTTATGGTAGGATCTGTTAAATTGTCTTAATTATTTAATGTTATCAGAATCATAAATTTTACCTTGGATTGATAAAACTTGAGCGTAGCATCTTGGAACTGTGCTGGAAGATATTTTCTTCCAAACAGATTTGCCAATACTAACACTAGCTTTTCCATAACATCTTGAGAAAAATGTTTTGAGCCTATACAAAATAAAATATCTTGTCATAAACATAAAAAGTGCATTAATCCCATTTTTAATGTTTAAATTGAATAATATAAATTGAATGTTATATTGTATGTTATTTCATGGAGACTAGAAATTTGTAACAAGTAGAGCGACTAGGGAATGACTACCTCTGCTGGCAGTTTTACACCTGTGCCTTCTTCTTCCTTCTTGCTGCTCCCCCTCTAGTTCAGACTCTTATAACTCTAACCAAAGACCCTTGTCCCCTCACCTGGGACCTTCCTCTTTAGTCTATGATTGGTTTTCTTAAGCATTTAATGATCATGATCTCACCTCCTCAAAAGCCTCTGATTGCATCTCAATGCCTCATAAACAAAATCCAATCTCCTCAGCCAAGCACGTAAGGGTTTCCAAAACTAACCCACAAATAACCCCCCCCAGCCCCCTCCCCTCCCCTCCCTGCCACTCATGTTAATATACTGTCAACCCCTAACACAACATGGTAAAGCAACTGTACTCCAATAATATATATATTATATATATAATATATAATAATAATAATATATATTATATTATACATTATATTATATATTATATTATATATTATATATATTTTATATATATAATATGTCCCATCAACCTGACTCACTCCCATCCTCCACAGCACGTGACTGTTACATGGTCGTGTTAAAAAGGGCCACTTTTGGGGAGGGGGAAGGGTAAGCTGTGAGGAAGTGGGAGGGTGGCATGGACCTATATACACTACCAAACACAGGGTGGGTAGCTAGTGGGAAGCAGCTGCATAGGACAGGGAGATCAGCTAGGTGGTTTGTGACCACCTAGAGGGGTGGGATAGGGAGGGTGGGAGGGAGGGAGACGCAAGAGGGAGGGGATATGGGGATATATTTATATGTATAGCTGATTCACTTTGTTATACAGCAGAAACTAATACATCATTGTAAAGCAATTATACTCCAATAACGATGTTTAAAAAAAAAAAAGAAATTTCACTTTCGTAGTGTGTGTATGTCTATGCCACTCTCTCACTTTACACTACCAAACGTAAAATAGATAGCTAGTGGGAAGCAGCCGCATAGCACAGGGAGATCAGATCAGTTCGGTGGTTTCTGACCACCTAGAGGGATGGGATAGGGAGGGTGGGAGGGAGGGAGACACAGGAGGGAAGAGATATGGGAACATATGTATACGTATAGCTGATTCACTTTGTTATGGGGCGGAAGCTAACACACCATTGTAAAGTAATTATACTCCAATAAAGATGTTAAAAAAAAAAGGGGCCACTTTTAATAACTTTCTCATATTTGAATCTTGGCTCAAGACTTAAAATATTTACTTTTTGTGACCACGGCAATTTGTTTAACTTCTCTGTTTCCTCATGTACGAAATAGCAACGTCCATATTATCTGCCTCATAAAGCTTCTGTCTCCATGTTTATAACCGCACACACCTCCCTACGCACACACACACAGCAATAAACACAACTGCACTTCTTGTTGCCTGAAATTATTTCTCCTCTTACGGAGCTTTTGGGAGACAAAACTTCCTGAGTATCCTTGTTTCACAGAACAATGCACATTCAGAGCCTAGTGACACTGTGTAAAATAGAGTGTTCCTGCCAGTTAACGATGGAAGATAAAGCAAAGTTATGCTATGAAAGGCAAGGAAATCACCAGGCGTCAGGAACTACAACGAACTTAAGCACAAAGACAGAAACATTTCTTTTAGGGACATGGTTTAAAGATCTATGGTTTAGTTATAAAAATCAAAGGCTTTTACAAAAACTGCATTAAATGAAACATTAGATGGGCTTTACAAATGGAATTCACAAAAAATGTACACAATTTGACAAAAGCAAATCTGGGGGAAAACAAGCTTCTAGATCATGCAACTAATATGCTATCAGCTATTTAAATACACTATAGAATTATATTTAAAGAAAATATGATTGGAGGAAAATATTCACAAATATCAACAGTGAACATTATTTTAACATGATGGTTTCCTATACCCTTTTTCTATGATGAGCATATATTACATTTAATTAGAAAAATATTTATCAAAAAATCATATATTAATATTTCTGAATCCTGGAATCAAGGAATCTCTCAAGTTAATAAGTTGTTATTTTTAAATAGTTGCCACAAAATATGGCTGTCTCCTATGTAATCTATATTAGTAGGTATATAAAACTTTATTTTATCTAAATTGGTATCTCCAAATTATCTAAATATTAACTTGTATTTTCTTTGTAGAAAAAAAAAATTTCCTGAAGCGTTAGCTTCACTATAGCATCTTTGCTGTTTTTAGACCATACGTATGAAACGTCAAGCTTACCTTTGCTGGTCGGCTGACAGAGATTATGGAAAAGGCCTCTTACAAGAAAACCGACGAAAACAAGATTAGAAGGCTCGTGATAATGCAAATGTGACACAAGTCCAGCAAAGCCTGTAGGATTACCTTCTTGATCTAAATAGCCCTAAAGAACAGACATAATTGATCAGTTTGACTCAACTCAACCACATACCGTAAGTAATAGACAACTTATTAAATGCCAGTTTAAAACAGTACTTAATGCTGAGAACCAAAACACTGCTGCCATATCAGTAAGCGAAAGATGTTGCAGCCATCAAGCCATCACATTACAGCAGCCTGGACAGTGAGCCCTGAGGGAACTCAGGATGGAGACAGGATGCTCCACCATCAAGCCCTCAGCCACTGTAGCCCCCGCAATGAGGAAACTCAGGATGAGAAAGCACAGGACACTGGCCCCAGAGAGCTGAGGTGCAGATCAAAGGAATGATTTCAGTGAGCCCAGACTCTTGCATCTTCCCATACACAGAAAAGCACTAAATTCCTTAACTTGAGATGTCTGCCCCTCAAGTGTTATTTGAGATGCTATGTCTTGGGCTTGAAGTCCTAAGAATGTCCACCGAATAAAACATAATTCTCGACTTTCAGGTTGTGCTTTTTTTTTTTTTCAGTCCACAATACCAACATAAGAGAGATTAATACTCATTACCTGGCCCACTTTGATAATTAAATCAACTGTAAGTAGTAGGAACCCCTGGCTATAACCTTGGAGAGACTGGAATTAGTTCAAGATGATGAGAGACAGAGATGGTACCGATCCTATCTCACAAAAAGGCAAACACGGTCCTACCTCCTTGACCAGGAATTGCAGGGAGAACAGAAAGTACAGTTTCAGCATCTCCAGCACCCGGGGCTGCTTGAAGGAGAGCAGTGAGTGCTTGAGCACGGACAGCACCTGAGGAGAGGAGCATGTTAATTCACACTGTGCTCCTGCGGAGAAATACACTCCTGGAGGACAAGAGAGGTGCCTTGGAATTTAACATTTTTTCCTGAATATTACGATGTTTGGACATCTTAAAAACCTTGCTGGCTGGGGAGAGACTGCCACTCCCAGGGCTACTTCCTAAAGATAACAACAACTTGACAAAGCTTGCTTTTCATCTACAAACCAACCAATCCCAACTTTACACCCCACCTGCTGCCTTACCTGAATCTCACACACCAAGCCAATATTCCCCTGTCCTAAAGCACCCCAGGTGCCAAGCAAATAGAGACCACCGCAGCTCCCAAAGCCTACCCGAATGATTCCAACTAGCCAGTCCCAAACTATTTACTCTTGAGATGCCTTGCCTTTCCCATGGACCCTCTCCCTCCACTCGTGTCTCCTGCCTCCCGACCATCCTGGGGTCTCATGGAGCCCTGCATGGTGCACCCTGCCTGCATTTCTAGGACCTCTGAGTTTCTACTTTGTTTCCCTGAGCCTCTCGTCTGTCTCCTCTTGTGGCCACATCCGACTGGCCAGCTCATAAAAGAATATAAAACAATCAAATATATATTACTAATATCCATTTTACCCCACAGATACCAGACCCACCTAAGATTCAGTGGGATTTCACATGACTTGTTTTACCATATTCTTACACGGCACACCCTTCCCCTAACAAAACGGAACATATAAAACAATCATTGGAAATGAAACATGTTGCCAAATAATCTGGCAATATATGTGAATCCAGTTTAAGAGCTTTTAATCTTGGGTTGTTCTGGAAGAAAATACGATATTATTGATACATTATCCCATGTCCTGCAGTATCATTGCAAAAACGATGGAATTAGGTTGATTAAGGTCAAAGTAATAAAAATATCGAGATAGTAAAACAGCATCGAGGTAACAGTTCAGATATCTTTCAACTGCCCACTACAACGTTTATGAGGTTCAAGTAAAAGGAGAATTTCCCAATATCACCGAAATTAAACGCAGCTGCCTTTAGGCCTGAGCGTTCATAGTACCTGGGAAGAATCTCTAGTCAATGTAAGGCCAGTGGACTAGGAGGAAGGAAGGAAGGAAGGAAGGAAGGAAGGGAGAGGGGGCAGGGAGGGAAGGAGGGAGAAGGAAGGAAGGGATGGGGTGTACCATCCATCACCTCTACTTTGGGGTGATACATTTTCAGGGAGCCAAAAATGCCCTTTCCTGCTACTTCTCCTCTCTCTCGCTCTACATGTAGAGCAACAGCCAGGAAACAGCACAGTAGGAAGAGGGCGAGTGACTTCTGGTGGTTCACTGTAACCCTGGAGATGCAGACCACGTCACTAAAGTCTTAGGACGACAGTAAGAGTTCTGACTGCAGTGCCTACTGCGGTTCGTGGTGACGCACGGCCTCCACAGGACCAATCTGTGGACTAATCTGTCAGTGACATTGGCAGAAGAGGAACTTGCAGTCCAGAAAGCTACATAATTTGAAAATATGCTAAATGCTGAGGTTTGGGCCAAAAGCTATTCATCTAGCTGCACATTTAAAAGGGCATTTAAACAGCACTGAGGTGAGCAGAGAGTGAAACCAAAAGAAAAATCATGCACCCTCTTTCTTGGCAAACCACCAGATTCGAAGGGATGTACTTTCCTTCAAAAGTGAGAAAATAGAAAAAAACCACAAGAGATCAGTTCTTTTAAGAAAATAGACCAACTTCCTAAAATTATTCAGTCATGCTACAACTATTTATTGGGTGTCTGTACCAAGGATTAAGAGGAAACAAACACCTTTGGCCTAGGGTGCTTACATTCCAGTGGGAAATATAGAGAAAATAAACAAAAACATGGTAGAGATGGTAGATATAGACAGAGACAGAGATTTGCAGCTGTGTAAGGCGTGGTGTGTGCTATGTATAAATGAGCAGGCACAGCAGACGGGGGTCCACCGACAGCGCAGGAGGAGTGGTGGCAGCAGGCTAGCAGCAGAGCAAGAAACTGAACAAGATGGAAGAGTGAGACTGTGCGCACCTCTGGGGGAAGGTTCCGGAAGCAGCAGAAACAGCAAAGCCGTGCCCCTCGGACTGTTACGTGCCTACTGTCGGTGGAGCAGGTAGTGGGCTCGTGTAGGAGACCAGGACGTGGTGAGTCCGACAAGGGAGCCTGGGACCAGGCTCTGTAGAAACTTACAGACCATCACAAGAACACTGGCTTCTCCTCAAAAGTAATCTGACCTATGAAAACGGGTTTCTTTAGAAAAACGTATTTTGGAAAAATTCTTTGGCATCCTCAATGGAGGCCAAAAGATATGACCTCTTATGAAACAAGGCACAACTGCATAAGGTAAATGGACAATATAAATTGACACTTAAAAAATAATACATTATTATGATATGAAAGGGTGACATAGGAAGTAGTGCACAATCTCAGGGAAACAAGCCCAGCAGCAGAATGAACATCCACATGGTATCCCTAAGGAGCAGATCTGAAACTTTAGAGAGTGCGTCAGAGACGCAGGAGATCAACTCAAGTGTTCTCTCATAATGAAGAAAAACAACAGTGGAGAACAGGAAAACGACTTTTGATTTAAACAGTTATAACTTTTTCTGGAAACTGAATAAATCAAAACGGAAGCAAATATCAAAGATCTAACTTTTTTTTTTTTTTTTTAATTTATCTGGGGGGGGGGGGGGGATGAACTGGGAGATTGGGATTGTGCGGAGCACAGGCTCCGGACGCGCAGGCCCAGCGGCCATGGCTCACGGGCCCAGCCGCTCCGCGGCACGTGGGATCCTCCCGGACCGGGGCGCGAACCCGGTTCCCCCGCATCGGCAGGCGGACGCGCAACCACTGCGCCACCAGGGAAGCCCCCAAAGATCTAACTTAAGAAATCTTTTCTTAGTTCCAGAATGACCTGAGCCCTGCACAATGCAAAGGTTCTTAACACTACTGAATTGTACACTTAAAACCAGTTAAGGTGGCAAATTTAATGTTGCATGTATTTTATCACGATAAAAACTTCTGAGCATGAAGACTGAAAGTTTTCATCATGTGATAACTAAAACATCAATAAAACATAAAAGGAAAGACACACAAAATAGAAAATTCTGTGTTAAAGAATGTAAATATACAGACTTTTAAGATACTCATGTAATTACATAGGCAGAAAGAAATAAACTATAAGAAAACAGGGGAAGAAAAAGAAAAAAGAAAACAGGAATTAGCACAGTTCCTCTAGAGGAGATTTCAAGAGTCTGTTACTCTATGACAGAAAATGCCAGAGGGCAGTGAAGTGATTCTAGTTTGATGTGATAAGTAAAAAGAATATTCCAAGAAATTTATGCCCACACTTGAGTCTTTTATGTGTGAAGGTTACAGAGAGAGCTCCTTACCCAGGCCCAAGCAAAGAAGACCAACGACCCTGAAAACCTTTTTGAAAAAAATTATAAAGTTTGCAAGAAGACGTGTGCTTCTCTCCTGTACAGAGGTAAAAAATAAGGACTCGCACATGGGGAAGCTTTGCTCTAAAATGATAGGCACCTGCTCTGTAGACACATCAACAACATAACAAGAGGCTGCTCGTCACAAACGTCCTGGAAGAATCCTCACCTTGGCAAACAGGATCCAATTTAGAGGGTAGGCTAATCAATACACAAACACAGGGAGGAGTGGGTCCCTTTCACAGCGCACCTTCGTAAGGATGAAACCAAATATTTAATTATGAATTTTAAATTTCTCATTGTGGGATTAGACTCAAAATATTTATCTGAGCGGAAAATTTCACGGTAAGTTTATAACCATAGTCTTAAGTCCAACTAAATATAAATATATCTCTGCAAGGAGCCAAATACACACCTGTACTTAGAAATATGACTGAAAAAAATAGCAAAATGAGAATGTGATTGTTTCTGGAGAGCGAAACGAGGTGTAGGTGCTTTTTTTCTTTCTTCAACTTTCTGCATTATCCAAATATCCTTTGATGAACTTGGGTTGCTTTTTTACGAAAAATAAACTCTTGTATTACAAAATCACAAACACAAATCTTTCTGTAACCCAGATCTTTTTAAGCCCATAGCTAGCACCCTTCACTCCTATGGGGCACTGTTTACCATACATGAAAATGGTAATCTGGGGCAAATCCAAGTGCCCATTGGCCATAAATTCTATGATTGACAGAGACGACAAAACTAATTATTACTCTCCCCACCCGCCCCCAGTCCTCTACCAGCCAAGACACTACCAAGCATTAAAGACTGGTGACTCCAAGAAGCTATCACTACAGATGTAAGAGAGCCCGGCCAGTAACGGAGACTCAGCCCCGGAAACCGTCCCCACAGTACCTTTGCCCTAGCGTCCTCGGGGTCATCTCCCTTGGAAGCCAGGCACATGAGTCTCAGGATCAGGGATATGCTGAGAGGGAACTGCCCTCTCAGTTCAGGGACGTTGGATTTGATGAGCTTTTCGATTTTAGGGAGTGGAATATCAAAGAAATACACATCTCCCCCCAGGTCTTGACCTCGTCGTCCGGCCCGTCCAGACATCTGAAAACAGAATAGAATCACGAAGTGAATCTTTCCTGAACAGTTTCTCCATCACAGTATAAGAACTGAGCCTTTTATACTGCATTAGAGCAAGTAAACTGTGCAGATGCCCAAACATTACGGAATTGAGACTAAAATCCAACTGGGTACCGGGCAGGAAATTCACCGTGGCCGAGACAGAGCTGAAAATGAGACATGCGTCATCCTGATGTACTTATTTCATTCCCAAAACTGTGCTAGATAGTCGTATAATGATATACAGAAGACAGAACAGCAAGAAGAAAAACAGACGAGACACTGGTTTCAAGTTCACTTACAGCTGAACTTACCAGCCCTCCTCTCTTCCTTCCCACCCCCCTCCTTTGTCCCTTTTCTCTCTCTCCCCTACACACACGTGTGCTGAGTGACAAATCACCATAAAAACGGTGCACAAACTGAGGAGACGCAAGAGTGAGAGAAAATTCAGAAACGCTACTCGTACAAAGAAAGTTAAGAACAAGCCCTTTACAGAAGTTATATTAGTTCCCCTTTGGTAAGTGCTCAGAATGTGCTACGTCCTCTACACCTTTTTTATAAAGACCCTACAACCACCACCCTATGAGGTGAGTGCAATCACTGCCCGCATTTTCCAGTAGAGTAACTGGGGCTTTTGGGAAATCAGAAACTCACTGTGGGCAAACACCAGGAAGCGAAAGACGCAGGACCCCAACCTTGGCATATCTACTCCCAAGTTCGCCATCCATAACGCCGGCCCCAGACCCCTAAATGAGATCTTCCCAAAGATGATATGGGGGGAGGGTTCATGCCCAGAACGGCAGCAGAGGAGGAAACACTAAGGGTGCTGTATTGGGTAGGAACAAGGCCCGTCAGGGAACAGGAAGGAAGTGTTCCGTGAGGAAGTGGGGTGGGGGGGGCGCACTTGGATAAAACCTGTAATGTTGGCTGAGAGATGTAGCAAAAATATTCACCAAGTGATCCTGAGCAGGAAAACCATCTGCGTTCAGGACACAGTGGAGTCAGGAGACCTGAAAATTAGGAAAACTGCTGAATTACTACAAGCTAAAAATGTATGATGAAAGACGGCGGAAGTGGAGATTGTAAGGCCAAAATCAAAACCACTGGAGGAGAGTAACAAAGTCGGCTTGGTAGTACAGTGCACAGCAGGGGCAAAGACAAGAGAAGCATGAAAGAGAACCCCAGGGCGTAAACTCAGGAGCACAGGGACTGGACGAGGAGAGAGTCCTCAAGCACCTGGCCCGGGTGTCTTCCCTACAGATCACTTCATTGAATTCTTGCCAACGCCATGGGACCGTCCTTATCATCCCTATTCTGGAGATAGCAAAGAAGGACCAGGCAGGTTAGATACCTCACCCAAGGTCACGTAACACCAAGCCCGTGACCTGCCCGCTCTACCACAGCTAAACGTGACTGTCAGGTTTGCAGGAAAGTCCCCGTGAAGGGCGGCAGCACGTTTGCAAACCAAAGGCTCGCCTTTCTTACTCTTTTATTGCCCTATTTTAGCAATGCAATAGGGAGTTTCTGCATATATCCCAATACCTGTCTGTAGTTTAAAGCATCCAGATAGACTGAGTTTTGAGCAAAAACCACAGATTTACAAGGCATGTTGATTCCTAAAGCAAGTGTCCCTGTAGCGGTCACCACCTAGAAGGAGAATAAAACAGTTACTTCATAAAATAGCATTTCAGTGGAACGCCATGGAGTGACTGAAAGCCTTGAACTACAGGCTCTAGCACGTTGGCGTTCTTGCTACGTCATATTTCACTGCTCAGGGCCTTGGCCCTCCCCCTCTGCTCTGCCCAGAATATTCTTCTCCCACGTATCCATTTGTCTGGTTTGTTCAGTCCTCCGCTCAAAGGTCAAATAGAAATTTCTGGACCACCACATCCAGAATGATGGCCCCGTCCTCATTATCCCTACTCATGGCACGAACGACCACCTCCAGTGTATCACCTGTGTGTTTACCGTCCTGCCTCAGACTCCAAGCCCCTTTCACTATCGTGTACCCCACCCCCCAAAAAGAGTACCAGGCACATGACAGGTGCTCAGGAAATACTCTGTAATAAATGACTAGAAAGGGAACTTCCCACAACAGGGAATAATACTGTTATAGACCCACTTATGGGCAGTGGCCAGCCTCACCCACTATAACTTATCTGTGAAGATTATTTCTATGGAAATAAATTATCTAAGTAATAGAGCAAATTAAGTTTCACCTTTTCCCCTGAATTGCCGTAATAACTGACCAGAAAAGGAGTAGGGCAAATTTTACAGTTTCTTAAATAATCTATTTTTACTCATTTTTTTCATATAATGCTGGGTATTTCTAATTGTTATTTCTATTTATATTGATTATCATCAAGTCATAGTTGAGGTTAATGGTGAAGCATATGGAATAATTTTCTTTAATTATTCTGAACCTGATATCGATACTGTCAAAATGAAACACACCATTTATTAACTGTTTTTATAAAGTTCTTCAATAAGAACATGAATGGGAGAAGAAAGAACATTAAATTTAGACTATAAGTAGAATAGATACCTTTTGAAAAATGTGTTCTCAATAACAAAGCTATCTCTATTTCCATAGTACTTTTCCTAGAGGGATCTAGTTATCCACTTACTAAGCTACCGGTAATTGAGCAACTACTATTTAACAGATACTATTTTAGACCCAGGATATGCTGATCAAAATAGTTGTGCCTTCTTACCTCAATTCATAATCAGGTAAAAAATTTTGTTTCTGGTTATTGACTTTTAAAATAAATAAATAACTTGTTATTAGTTAAGAAGAAAGCTAAACAAAGTTGTTAATGATACATTTTGGGGTTTTTTTTCCAGATTACAGAATTACCCTTAAATTAGCATGTCAGATTTTCTTCAAGATTTATTTATTAAGATTAAAAGATACTCCCTAGAGTAACAGAATCAATCTCTCCCCTCCCTACCACACACAAATATAATGTATATAATTCAAAAATTAATGTGGCAAATTAGAAAAAGTCTGGGTCTATTTTAAAATATTACTCAAGGTCTAAATTAACTAGGAAATCACATAAACCCTCTTTGTGAATGTATCCAGAGTATCCCCTCACATCTTTATGGGACACACCAAATACAACATAACAAGGGCTGGGTGTCAAGTGATTCAGGGAACCTTCCTCCCGTCCGCCACCAGGGACAGGACAGAGTATGAGAATGGCACCGCTAAAGTCTGCCAAGCCGTGCAGCGGGCCCCGGGGAAGCAGTACATCCTTGTTCTTATTTCACCTATTACACCGGGAAAAGATCTGATCGAAATGCTACCCTGAAAATGTCCTCCACACCCATGAAGAGACGTCTACAGCCAAAATCACATGAACAGCTGACAAAATGCCGTCGACATTATAAATGAAAAGTGGGCGTTTATTCCTAGATCGCCACAGATATATTTCAAACATAGTTGGAAATAGTGGAACAGTACTTGTTTAGGGGATACTTGAATCTCACGAAAAAAGAGATAAACTGAATGAGAGATTTCAAACCCCCTCCCCTCAACTAAATGAGATGGAAAATGCAGTAGTATAATGGGACATTAAAAAAAAAAAAGACATAAGTAGATGGGAAAAAATGGTTATTTTCCACTTGTTATGGGTGCTCAGCTTCATACAGACAGAGTTTCAAGTTTTAAAATGAAGAACTTTACTTACCCTAATAAATCCCTTCCTGAAAAGAATCTCAACTAACTGCTTTTCTTTGGCGCTCAAAGAGCTGTGATGATATCCGATGCCCCTTGCTGCCAAAGCCTTCAGTTTGGCGCCTTTCCTTGAGAATTTCACTCGGTCATACACTCTCTGCAAAGTCTGAAAGAAGCAAGAGTTTTAGGGATTTTGATCATCTCTTATCTAACTTTAATTTAAATCAGAATTTAAAATGGTGAAATGAAAATAACAGGCACACTATATAATAATTTAGCTAAATGAGGCCAATTATTTGAAATTAACTCTACATATAAAAAACGTTTTATGGGAATAAGAGTACCTATCAGAAATGTTCTAAAGTCTTGGAGCAGAATGTCTCGTGCTGTCTCACCCCATTTCAGGGGTGAGAAGTACTGACCGAGCAGTAGACAATCCCCAGAGGAGGTGTGAGTGTGACCGCTCCAGCCTGAGGGGGGTCAGATCAGCCTAGGAGTTCTCCCTGGGGAGAGCGATTTCTCCAAACAGAGCGGGTTCCTTACCTTATATGGTCTGGGAAGGCTTCCTTCTCACTGTAAATTGGTCACAGATAGCCTTAAAAATATCCCTGCCCTAAGGAGGAAATCCACTTGCATGCAGGGTTTTATGTGCTAAAATAAACACTGCTTATGAAAGAGAGAAGAAAAGAAAAAACCAAAAGAATCCAAAAGCAAATACCCTCCATGTACAGTCAACTATACAATGGGATATCAAGGACCCATGAAAATGATGATGGTTGTCGAAAAGGAGGAAACCATGAACTTTACAAAAGAATGTACACAATAGAATGCACATATACACACACAGGCATATGCCTGTATGCACCTATGCGTGTATGTATGTGTGTGCGCATGTATGAGTGTATGCGTGTGCATGTGTGTGCGTGCGTGTGTGTGCGGTCACAAAGATATGAAAGGTATATCCAGAAGGGCAGTGATTACTTCCAACTATTGGCATGGCTTTTATGGTTACTAATTTGTATTTTCAAATTCGTCTACCAGATGCATGCATTATTTGCACTATAAAACATTCTGAAGAAGAAACGGCATACCGCATTTAGATATTTCAGTGTCTTTTTGGTGGCATGTTTTGACTATGACATAGAAATCCTGAGCTTTAGAGAAATTGTGTATATATTATTTCAAGTGTATTGGACCACAGGTACCGAAATATTCGGTTGAGGTGTGTGAGACCAGAGCGTAGAATTCAGGCTGTGAAAAACAGTATTGCAGGAAGAAATAACGGAAGGGCAGCCACCCCCAGGGGTTAACTATTAACAAGCAAGAAATCATCTACAAACCTAATCCCGTCTTCTTCAAACATGCTCTGCAGAGCCCTCAGGGTTAGGTACAGACAGAAGGCCACGCACGAGGATTTCTATTCTGGAGGCGACGGCACTGAGGTATCACACCCAGCAGCGTGAAATGATTTCCAGGAGCATTGCTCCATCCTAAGGGCTCACCTCAGCATCTATGGCCTTCTGATCAGCATATGTGCAGTCCTGAGGGATCTCCAAGTTCTTCTCAAGAACCCTGAGGAGACTATCATGTTCAGCTTCATGGATTAGGCTTTGATCCATTTTTCTGGGATTTTTCTGGCTTCTTTTATCTCTGTTTATAAAAACAAATTTTAAGTAACCAACGGCCACATTTGGTCACCATAGGAAGCCCGGGACATCCTTGATCCCCTCATCACCCAGACGTTCACTGCTACATACACCCGGACCACCCTGAACCAACCTTCTCCCTCGGAAGCCTCTGGAACTTGTGGTCCCTCATCAGAAAAGTCCCCTAGTGTGTCTGAATATTCCCCTCCCTTCCTCCTACTCTAAGCATCCTTCTTGCCAGATCCAGTTCTCCCAATATGAGCCCCCTGTCCCTTGCTAAAGTGATGAGCATTTTCTCTTTCACAGGCTTGGAGGAAGGTAGGTGCCCCTGGCTCCACATGGCCGAGTGCAGGCCAGCTCCTTCTCTCCCTCCTTCTCTCCTCCTGCTCCAGCAGCTCTGAGTTTCGCTGCCAAGGGCTCCTGGTGACACCATCGCGGGCAGAATTGCCCTCTGCTGCCAAGAGCTCCCAAGAAATGCCTGGAAGGTTACAACACCCCCTGGGACTGGGGATGTGGCCCCCAGCCAGTACCTGACTGGTAAGAGGTACACGAAACAGCCCCCTCGGCCCACGCCGGCACGATCCTGCAGTGCACCCAGGCCTCCCGGTTGGCCGGGCTCAGCAGTGTTCCAGCAACACCACACCCTTACGCCTCTTCCGCACTTTCCCTCTGTTGCTTCCTCGCTTTCTTGCAGGTCCCGCCCAAGCACAGCCCTTCAACAGATCACTTCCATGAGGTCCCATCTCAGATCTCTGCGAGGAGTCTGGCCTAAGACACTGTCCCACAAACACTGGCTTGGACTCAGTCACCAAAGCACATTATCCATCACTCCTCACGGGAACCGTCTTCCGCAGACACCCACATCTCTGGTCCTTTCCTGGTTTGTCTCCGGTGAAGGAGAAAAGCTGCTGCCATATCAGTAAACAAAGGATGCTGCAGCCATCAAGCCACTACAGTCAGCCCGACGGTGAGCCCTGAGGGGACTCAGGATGGAGACCCATGGGCTGCCCACCGCCAAGTCCGCAGCCTCTGCAGCCCCCCTCCATGCTGCACCTCGAGGGGACTCAGGATGGGGAAGCACAGGACACAGGCCCCAGAGAGCTGAGGTGCAGATCAAAGGAATGATTCCTGTGGGCCCAGACTCTTGCATCTTCCCATACACAGAAAAGCGCTAAACTCCTTAACTTGAGATGTCTGGTTTTCTTTAATGAACAGTCACCTTTTGATGTTCCGACTACCTTGTCTTTGCTGCAAAAACTCCTGTACATCCTGGCTCCCCGCTTACCTCTTGGGAGCAGCCCCTCGGAGCTGTCTGAGAGGCTGTGTCCCGGGCTTAAGTCTTTAGAACGTCCAGCAAATAAAACCTAATTCTCAACTTTCAGGTTGTGCTTTTTTTTTTTTTTTTTTTAGTCGACACTCACCTTTGCACGTAAGACAGCTCCTAATAGGAGAATATGTGCTAACCAGTGTCCCGTCTAACTCCATTTCAGGGGTGAGAAATACAGACCAAGCAGCAGACGCACCACCAACTCCCTTCCTGTGACATTCCCTTCACCTCCAGGGGCAATGCCGGAACCAGCACAGGCAGAGGGCTAACGGAGGCCCCCATACTGTTGTCTAAGGATTTCTAAGTTTTAAATTGAGGTAACAAACTTTCAGATAAAATACATCCTCCTCCTACCCTGACAAATAGACCCCCGTAACCACCTGGAATCTGAAGGGTGAGAGTGAGCTCCGGAGGAACGTCTCCTGAGCTGCACCAACTCCTAATTTTAAGGGAATGGCTGCAGATGGGGAGGCCGACGTGGGGTTCTCTGAAGCACAGGGCCCAGGGCAAGGGGCCCAACAACCTTAGTGTAATCATGGTGAACGAGGTAGGAAAATGCTGGCTGAAAGAAAATGCACAACCTAAAAGTTGAGAATTATGTTCTACTCGGTGGACATTCTTAGGACTTCAAGCCCAGGAGACAGCATCTCAGATAACTCTGAGACTGCTCCGAGGAGGTGATGGGGGGAGCTAGGCAGGATGCACAGGAGTTTTTGCAACAAAGACCAGGTGGTCAGAACATCAAAGGATTATTGCTAATTAAAGAAAACCAGACACCTCCAGTTAAGGAGTTTAGCGCTTTTCTGTGTATGGGAAGATGCAATGAGCTCCGGAGGAACGTCTCCTGAGCTGCACCAACTCCTAATTTTAAGGGAATGGCTGCAGATGGGGAGGCCGACGTGGGGTTCTCTGAAGCACAGGGCCCAGGGCAAGGGGCCCAACAACCTTAGTGTAATCATGGTGAACGAGGTAGGAAAATGCTGGCTGAAAGAAAATGCACAACCTAAAAGTTGAGAATTATGTTCTACTCGGTGGACATTCTTAGGACTTCAAGCCCAGGAGACAGCATCTCAGATAACTCTGAGACTGCTCCGAGGAGGTGATGGGGGGAGCTAGGCAGGATGCACAGGAGTTTTTGCAACAAAGACCAGGTGGTCAGAACATCAAAGGATTATTGCTAATTAAAGAAAACCAGACACCTCCAGTTAAGGAGTTTAGCGCTTTTCTGTGTATGGGAAGATGCAAGAGTCTGGGCCCACAGGAATCATTCCTTTGATCTGCACCTCAGCTCTCTGGGGCCAGCGTCCTGTGCTTCCCCATCCCGAGTCCCCTCAGGGTGCACTGCCGGGGAAAGTGGTGGCTCGATGGCTGCAACATCCTTTGTTTACCGATATGACAGCAGCACTCTTAGTTCACGAAAACATTCGTCTTATTTTTAAAGCTTGACTTTTTGGTCACTAATGCAACTTGACATCGTGACTGCCAGCGTCCTGAAGAAGAGCTGTCTAAGGACTAGTGATTGAAAAGGCTGACACCCACCATCACTTCCAGGGAAACAGCATAAAAGGCAGAAGGAAGAGACACAGAAGCGTCAGCAGGAAATTCTGACCTGCTCCAGAATGCGAAAAATCTGAGCCCGAGAAGCTCTAAAAGCTGTTTCAACTTTCAGGGAAGTAACACTACCAATCATTGCAAAATATTTAAGGACCAGCTGTGACCTGCCAAGCAACGTGTTAAGACTGCGTAAGCAGCTCTTTACAGGAAACCGCCCTCAGCAGGAAGCCCCTTTCCCTGGCACTTTAGCAGAGCTGTATCGTGACTACCTCTTCACCAGGCACCCCATGCTCTACTCATCTCCGGCCCAAGCACACCTTTCAGGTCTTCTCATCACACAATACTTTGCCTAAAGTTGTCCGTTCTTTCTGTAGATCAAAGATGTAGAAATGAAGAATCGGTAATTAACAGGTGGCCAGATCTCTTCCCTAGCGTCCCCTCCAGTGATCTCCAGAATGAACTGGGTGACCAAACTGCGTGAACAAGAGAACACCTAGAGGAAGATGACGAGGCGTTCACGAGCCTGCACGCAGTGGGGGGCGGCGATGACCCGGACCCCCCATCTCAGGGATTAACCGAGGTTACTGCCCTCCTTCCCTTTAAAACTTCCATGGCCTAGAAGAATCTTTGGAAGCGGTTTTGGGGGCATGCTGAGTCCACCATCTCCCCAGACTGCTGGCATCCTGGTTAAAGGAACCTTTCCTTTCTGCCGACAGCTCTGAGTATGTAATTGATTTTTGTAAGCAGCAAGCTGCGGGGACCCGAGTCATTCGATAACAACTGGATATATTAATAAGAAGAGGAAAACGCACGGTTCCTGCTGTGAGAGAGCTAACAATTTAGGAAAAAGACAGCAACACATCGTAATCGACCTACCCAATACTGCAGCGTAGCAAGAGCCCGGGAGATGGGGTACTAAATCTAAGTGGGGCATGAGGGCAAGCTTCAGAGAGGGACAGAGAACTCATGAGAAGCTCTGGGGGCGAGCGGGACCTCAAGGCAGAAGGGCCACGTCACGGGAAAGTGCAGGAGGACGTGTCACGCAGGGAGAAGAGTCAACATTGAGTACTGTTGGATGACAGTAGTAGGACGTGATCTGAAAAAGTGAGGGCAAAGCTCCAAACATGGTGGTCCACCAACAGTGGCCCAGGAGAAAGAAGAGTGAGTGTGGGTAAGTTAACCAATGAGAACGTCAGCAAGAGCGGTGCCAGCTACACTGCAGGGTGGTGAGCCTCGAAGCTCCCACGTCCAAGAAGAAGACCGCTGTGATCGCCCGAGGAAGATGCGGGCCCGTCTAGACCAGGCTGCCCCTGAGGATGGGAGGGCGGGAGGAAGGCAAGATGCATCTCAGACCCAGAGTCATCAGAATTAGACACCGAGAACAAGGCAGGAGCCGGAGCACACACGGTTCTCCGAAGCACAGAACTGGCCTGCAAGTAAGGGACAGCTAGGATGTCTGTGTAGCCCAGTGTACATTCCCGCTGGGACGTGTGATGTAGTTCAGCCTTCCAACCACCAGTGTGTTGAGTAACATACTCACACTGTCTTCTGTGCCTCGAGGGATTTTCTAACTTTTCGCAGTTTGTTCTCCAGGTCATAGGCCTCCTTATCAGCCTTGGGGGGCCTTCTGTTCTGTTGCTTTATCTCTAGGAACGTTTTCACACTTTCAGCGCTTCTCTCTACGGCCCCTAATTTAAATCTGGAAACAGAGGAAAAGAACGCTTGCCTTGAAAGTAATGGGATAAATACAATTCAGTCATACAGCCATCCACTGATGTCATCCTGACACACAGCTGTTGAGTTTTTAATCTCCACTTTTATGAGCTTCATTCTGAACAAGCACACGAGGTGCTCTGGGTCAGCAGAGCCTCACAGGAAACAAGAAGTCCCCTCCTGGGGCAATGGCAAGCAGAGCCCCGAGAGAGTTCTCCCGGAAGAGGGGTCAGGCACCCCACAGGCAAGGAGCAGATAACAATGGATTTTTTCTATTTACAGAAGAGAGATGTTCCTCCTTCCCCTCTTAAGAGGTGAGAAAAAAATTTTTTACTCTTTTTTATTTATTTTTATTGTTATTGTAGTTGTTCTTGTGTTTAATTCCACTGGTCTTTAGGTCTGTCTTGTAACAGAATCAAAGACCCTTAGTATTAGATAAACATATGTAAGTCCAGATATTTTTCTTCTTCCAAAGTACAGCTGATTTACAATATCACGTTAGTTTCAGTTGTACAACACAGTAATTCAGTATTTTTGAAAATTCTATTCCACTTAGGTTAATACAAGATCAGGGCTATCATTCCCTGTGCTATACAGTAGGTCCTTGCTGCCTATCTAATATATAGTAGTTTGCATCTGTTAATCCCAAACCCCTAATTTGTCCCTCCCCACTTTTCCTCTTTCCTTTGATAACCGTAAGTTTGTTTTCTATGTCTGTGTGACCGTTTCTGTTTTACTTATACATTCATTTGTATTATTTTTTAGATTCCACATATAAGTGATAGCGTACAGTATTTGTCTTTCTCTGTCTGACTTATTTCACTAGAGAATATTATGGTGAGTGAAATAAGTCAGATTTCTTGACGGCCAACTCTTTTGTGAATTTCAGTGCCTCCCTTGCTTTTCCCTGTGTTTTTTTGTTTTCAGTTTTATTGAGACATAATTGACATATAACACTGTATACGTTTAAGTTACATAAAACATGACAAGTTGATAAAGGTATACATAGCAAAATGATGACCATAATAAGGTTAGTTCACAAAACCACCACCCTCACAAAGTTACCTTTTTTTTCCTTTTGTGGTGAGAACATTTAAAATCTACTCTTAGCCACTTTCAAGTATGCAATACAGTATTGTTACCTGTAGTCACCATGATGGAATTAGATCCTCAGGACTTATTCATTACATAACTGGAAGTCTGTACCTTTGACCAGCATCTCTCCCTTTCTCTCACCCCCAAGTCCCTGGCAACCACTAATCTACTCTCTGTTTCTATGAGTAAGGCTTTTTCAGATTCCACATACAAGTGAGATCACACAGTAAAATTTTGCTCTTTTAGGCAGGATGGAGAGAATTGGGGGTTTTCATCCTAACTTCTTGGATTGTGACTATTTCCTTCTAGAGACCAGGTAAACCCAGGGGTTACTGGCCTCTACAATCCAGAAATGTCTCCAGAGTCTGGGCTTGATACCTTTTGAAATGGAAATACCTAGGGACATATGGTCCAGACTTCCTGGCACCTTGGGACTTAAACTAGCATATTGTAAGGCTACTTTAATTTTATGTGGGGTAATTGTGTGCATAAACATTCGATCTCTTTTGTAAAAAACCTAGGTATTGACTGAAAATTAACAAGACCTAATTAAAAATACACTAGTTTATAGTAAAAGGAAAAGAAGAAATGGAGAAGGAAAACCAAATAAAGAAGGTGATATGTAATAGCACAAGTAAAATTATTTTTGTAAGAACTGAACTAGAAAGGTATAGTTTTAAATATGCACTCTAATAACGAAAGGGCACCAAAAATAGTATTGAACACTACTTTACAACAGTCAAGTTTGTGTAACTTCCCTCTACTTAAAAGAATGCATCTAATACGAATTACAACCAAAAACAAATTAAATGACTTACAAAAAAAACAGTGCAGGTAACTTCTCCATTTGCCTTAGCTTTTCAACGAGACGTGGAAACATAACTGCCATGTTTTCTGAGCTAACAGCCGAAGGAGGACGAAGATTCCTCAGGACCATTCTGGCCTGTGGCAGTGAAAAGAAAATTATTGTAAGTTCTGTATAATGAAGGCATGAATTCCTGCTTCTGGCTAAGACATTTTCATAGTTATCTAACCTGTATTTCTGTGGTTCTTTAACAGACTATGTAACAAAAACAAAAATAATGAAAGTATAAGATAAAACACTGCAAAAGAACCATCAAAGAAATATATAAATCAATATTTATATATCATATACGAGAGAACAAAAAGATAAACGGTAATACCCACGCGCGAGCACACGTGCAATTTAACATGCAATTTTTTAAGGCAACACAAATCAGTCAGGAAGAGGATTATTTGGTAAATGATGCTGGTTCCGCTACATGGCAGGAGGTGGGGTAAATCAGTTTCTCTCTACATCATGTAACATATATATACATGATATAAGTTTCTCTCTATATCATGTATCACTTACAAATACATTTTAAAGGTTTTTCTTGACAAAATAAGTGGAATAAAATATAATTATATAGGAGCAGGAGGAGATAATCTAAGTCAAAATATAATGGGAAAAACTCTGAGAAAACGCTAATATATGTCACACCCCAAAAATCAGAAACCTTAATACGTGACCGCAGAGCACACTCCAAAATAAAAAGACCAGCAACTTACTTAAAACAAATATGCATAACTCATACGACCCTGGACTGAGGTTGTAATACAAAAATAGCTCCTACAAATTAAAATAAAAATCATAAAAGAAAAAAAAACTTTCCAGATGAAAAAGAGATAAAGGGATGAAAAGCTCTTCTCAGCTGCTGTCACTGTGATTCCAATCCCGAGCATCATGACCAGGACCGTGGAAACGGCCCCTCTGTCCTCATCCGTCAGAACGTGGCGCCCACGTCGGGGGAGGGACAGAGGACAAGACAAGGACATAGGTCCTTTCTCTCTCTCTAGTCTATCTCAGAATCACTGGACTTCACGCTCAACTGAAAATCCTACAATGGAAGTTGAAGATTAAAAAAAGCCAAAAAATAGTAATGACTGCACAGCACAACTCAAGGGAACAAGAACACAGAGATGCTTCACCCAAAACACGTGTGATAATTACCTCCTTGACGTGACCGCTCTTCACCCAGCCTGTCAGTTCTGCCTTTAAGCTCTCTTCATACTTTCTAGCATCCATCTTTTGAATGACTATTTTATTCTTAAAATGAACGAATTCCTCCGGACACAACTCCTTGAAAAGGAATACCACAAAATTCAATAAAATCGTGCAAGAAAATCCAAAAGTGTTTCTCAGCAATATGTCTCATTAACAGAATTACAAGCGTCTTGAGAGTAGAGGTTGAACTTCTATCTCCCCATCATTTCTGGTGTGTAAACCTAATAGGATGGTGAACTCTTAAGGCAGAGTGTGCAGCAAAACCGAACAAGAGATGAACGCAGATGGACAGAGAGAAGGGAGGGGCGTGAGAGGAGAGAAAGGCAGGAACAGAAATCCAGGACCCAGCACATAGGAGGGGAGATGAAAGGACTGTCCTATCACAGAAAGTGAAAGAGGAAGCATGCTCAGGAGTTCAGGGGCATTTCGCCCGGTTACAGGAAAACACAGACCATCAGGAGGAAGGCTGTCAAGAGAAGGGGCAACCTTATTTTGGAAAGAGTCCACTAGTAACTTTCAAAGATCAGATGCAAGGGATTAGAAAGAGTGAGAGCTTGTCTTTGTGAACAGCAGTTACCATCCACTTCAATCCATTCAAAATAATTGCAGAATTACTATTTACCTGAGCCCTGGGCCAACTTTCCCAGAATTCAAACATGGCATCATAAAGCTGGATCATTTCTCGCGGTGAAAGGGTAAGATCAGAAGGGAATCCAAACTTTTCAATCTATGTTTAAAATAAAATTGAAAAATTTAATATTCCTTCTGTTCCATCTGACGTTCCATATCCTCTGCCTCGGCGTCACTCATTATCGCGAACCCAAAGACACTGAAAACAGCACTGATCTAACATGCTCAAGAATGGCTCAGCGCAAACGAAATACTAACCGAGAGTGTCCCTGATTTACTAAGAGAGAAAAAAACCCAAAAGCCCACCAAAAGGTTTTCGTATTTCCTAAGACCTTTCAGCTGAGCCAATTCTCTCATGAGGGCTGGGAGGCTCAAAGATCGGTGGACTCACTTTAGACAAGAACACACAGCCTCTACCCTGTAGCTGGAAATGGAACTGATTTAATTACAAATATGATTCCTGGCTTTGGGGCGCCAAGCCAGGCTAAAAGGGCAAATCTGATTTTCTCAAGTCCTATGACAACTTGAAGGTCACCTTCACGACACCCAAGGAAACTTCTCCCCAGGTTACTGACTTGGTTCTGCTAAGCCTTCTGGATATCCACGTCATTATTTTTCCACAAATATTTTAAAACGTAAATTAAAAATTCCTGTTCGCCCAAAGCCTGTGACTGCAGTAAATGCTACAGGATTCAACCACTGTTGCTACGAATCCACTGCCTGTGAAACTATGATCCCTGAGACGCTGGCAGGTTTTCTTCAAAAGAAAAGTTGGGGACGGGGGGGCGGTTTATTCTAGGAATAGGCTTCCTCAAGGGTTCTCACTGGAAACGTTAAATCTCCAAGAAGGGGCTGCAGTATCCAGATTTCTCCAAAATTATTTGACAATAGGGAACTTGTTTTAGTAAACAGCTACTAAGTTATGAAATTCAGGTTTGGAATTTCTGGGCTAAAAAAAGCCACCCCAAACAATACAGCTGAAAAAAATTGTTTGGTAGGATGGAAAGTGCCATCAAGTTTGAAGCAGAAGATCTAGTTCTAGTTTTACCTCTAAATGCTAGTTCCTCATCTACTACATAGGATCAAAATATCCGTCCTGCCACCTTACAGACTGCGCTAAAAGCAAACAAGATAAATACATCAGTACGGGTTTTCGTAAACTTTTTAAACTAGTAGATAAATAAGTCTTCAAGAGCTAACGCCCAGTATGGTGATTACAGAAAACGAAGCTGTGTTATGAACACCAAACAGGCTAAGAGACTAGATCTTAATTGTCCCACCACAAAAAAGGGATGAGGGGCTTCCCTGGTGGCTCAGTGGTTAAGAATCCGCCTGCCAATGCAGGGGCCATGGGTTCTATCCCTGGTCCGAGAAGATGACACACACAGCAGAGCAACTAAGCCCGTGCGCCACGACTACTGAGCCGGTGCTCTAGAGCCCACGAGCCACAACTACTGAGCCCATGCACCACAATTACTGAGCCCGCACGCCTAGAGCCTGTGCTCTGCAACAAGAGAAGCCACCGCAATGAGAAGCCTGCACACCACAACGAACAGTAGCCCACGCTTGCTGTAACTAGAGAAAGCCTGCGCGCAGCAACGAAGACTCAACGCGGCCAAAAATAAATAAATAAATTTTTAAAAATAATAAAAAGTAAAAAAATGTTAAAAAAAAAAAAAAAGAAGGGATGAGGACTCAGACTTGACACAGGTGGCAGACACACTGCAAAATAAATGTATCAAATCAACATGCTGCACCCCTTAAACTTACACAAGGTTTTACGTCAAACATATTTCAATCAAAATAATCAACCAGGCTTTGAATGAGGCTTGTAAAAATCTATAGGATGCAGGTGACTTCCCGGAATCACTGTTTAGCATCTCAGTCTGAGCACTGAACTCACTGAACAGAAAAAACGACATTTTGCCAAGGAGTACGTGACTATGTTATTTTGGAAAGTTAGCATTTTCTTCTCTTATTATTACTACTTAAAAGTGGCAACT
>NC_041222.1:107281326-107289817 GCF_002837175.3 Physeter macrocephalus | reverse complement strand
GATCCCACGTGCCGCGGAGCGGCTGGGCCCGTGAGCCATGGCCGCTGAGCCTGCGCGTCCGGAGCCTGTGCTCCACGACGGGAGAGGCCGCAGCAGAGGGAGGCCCGCATACCACCAAAAAAAAAAAAAAAAAGTGGCAACTTATTTTGCCTAAATGAAAAAAAATAAATCCAAGAACTATCATAATTTTTCAGACACAAATCTTCTGTTTTGGTCACGAGAATGCTTATGATTTCTTAGGGCTTTTAAGCTTTTAAAAAAGCCTGCGTGTCCTTATTTCTACCATGGAGGGCAATTCTGCCTTTGCCACGGATTTGTTGTCAGAATTAAGTTACGCGATACGTGGCACAGGCCTAGTAAACTGCCCGGCACGTGATCGACGCCTCAACTGTCGCTGTGTCTGATGAATGAGCAACCTACAGGTCTTAATGTTTTTAATCACTTTCACGACTCCGTGCCTAAAAGCTGGGCGTTCCCTTCACTTGGTCTTCACTATACGATAACTTACGAGCTGGTAAAAAACTGAGCCAGCCCAGGGGTAAAAGGAAGAGACATAAAAGGTCACCGATTCACACCCTCCTTCATTTATGAGCACACAGCATCACCCACAATGTTGTCTGGGCAAATCACATCGTCCCCAACCTCGCAGGTGACGGAAGCACTGCTCCACGTGCAGGTGAAAAAGACCAGTGGCTCGGCTCTTCCCACACTTGCTGGGGCTGACAGCGTCATCCCACCCCCGGCAGCCTGCAGCTGTCCCTGGGGGGCCGGATCACCCTCCACTCCGCCAGAAACGAGCCTCATGTGAAGGTGGGCACTCCCTCACCTCACTCATCTTGCCCCCCTCCCTTCTGGGACCACACCTGGGACAGAGCTACAGGGCAGACGCCCAAGGGAGACGGCTCTTCTCTTGACGCCGCCACAGCTCGTTACGCTTTTCCACACCACCCGCTCTTGCACATCAATCTGAGGTCTACTACACAAGATCAGGAAGCATCTCCTTGTTCAGAAAGGCCGACTTGCTTTTGTCACTGATGCTCTAGGAAACATCCCATACACACAGCTGCCAAAATACATATTTAACACTGTCCAAGCCCCATTCCTATCACCAACGACCGGGAGCCTGAAGGAGAAGCACGCGGCAGCGTGACCTTGCAGGTGTCACATGGGGTTAGAGGGGAGGGAACAGTTTCCCAGTTGTTCCATTAATAGGTACTGAGATACAGGAAAGGCACTTGGACCAAAACACCCGCCTCGCCAAGTTCTCCCAAAGCCCGTGCTCACTGCTGTTTAAAGACAACCTGCCCTGAACCATCTAAACACAACAAATGACTGTGAAAATACTACGCTACTTTAAAACGCCTGGAAATAACGTGGAAAGAGAAGAGAAAACGAGAGAAAGACAGAGAAAGGAGTCTTGTTATCAACTTGTGGGTTATCATCACTATTCTAGTTTGGGGATGTGAGTTAGGTCACAGGAATTTTGTCCACACTTTGGTTTTCTTTAGAGTGTAGATAGAGCCACTGCCACACAAAAGAGAAAGTTCCATAATAAAATCCTGTTGGAAAACTACCATCGCTAGGATTCATTCCGTTGCTTTTAGAAGCTACTGCATCACAGCCCAAAGGCTATAAAGTGATTCTCACTCACTCCCTCACCCAGGCATTCGTCCACCAGACTGTTCAGAATACAGTGATAAGACTGCAGGCTCTGGAATCGATCTACCTGAGACTGCCTCCCAGCCTCACCCCTTCCTCAGTGGTGCAAGTTCCCTCTGCCCCACCTTCCTCACTTGCCAGATGGGAATAATCAATACAGCATGTATCCTAAAATTGTGGTGATGGTGAAAAGAGACAAAATACGTAAAATTCTTAGAACCCAAAGTAAGTGCTCCATTTGGGTTGGCTATATTTGTGTAATATACGTTTTAATTGTACATACATAGCAGTTGGTTACAAACTACAAGGACACAAAATTTGTCTTCAAGGACTTAGTCTAGTAAGAAAACAAGCACGTAAAGAACTTCAGCAGCAAGCTGACGATAACTGTTGTCATACAAGAAAAATACAGACAAGGTGCTATGGAGAGAAGATTCCATCCAGCTAAGGAAGTCACAGAGGATTCTGAAGAGGTTTCCCATTAGAAGAATCATCAAAGATGAAGAGAGTCTGGACAACGGGCACTTTGCATCTGTGCCGAAACACTCCAGTTTATATATAAGTCATGAGGGCTTCCAGGTAAAATCCATGAAGTAGATGAACAGAAAGGACTTGGGGCCAGTTCCTTGAAGACCTGGGAAGCCTAGCTAAGGAGCTGTGCCTTTTGCCGGTTCCAAAGAAAAGCCATCAGAGGCTCGGCAGGATCAGAATTATCCTTACTAATTATTTATCTAAATTAGCTTTCTGACCCAGATGATTATTTAGGCAGAACATGGAACTACTCCCTATGGCATCAAATATTTTAAATAAAGAAAACTCCATGTGCCTTAAAAATTGTCCATTTAGAAGGCTCATCTGACAACAGAATTTAGAGTATATTTAACTTATCCAGTCTTGGAAGGAAGGCAAACTATTGCTTAATTATCACTTTGAGAGGCAATCAGAGCTTTAATGGGCCATTCCTGAGACTAGAGGGAAAAAGGGAAAATAATATGCAAGAAAAATTAAGAAATCTTCCCCCACTCAAACCCCAGTGCACCAAATGAGGTCCCCTTAAGACCTCCACCTTACTGATTCACTACCAAAAAGTCATGGGATTGCTATGTTAGCGAAAAGCGTCTTTTCCTTGTTTGACCTAATTCACAGCAAACAGATTCTCACACGTACAAGGTACTGTCCACACACAGTTGTAGCTGCATTAAGAGAAGAGTTAGTGTCCTCGAAGGTGGACAGATGGGACACAGGTGCTAAGAAGAAGGAAAATGGGAAGAGAATAAAGAAAATCGACCCCAAAAAACTTCAGGTTAAGATGTTCAGTCATTCTTAAGCTTTGCAGATGTAGACACCACTGAGGGACAAATGAAAACTATGAAGTGATTCCTGTTACTCTTAAAACTCAGGTTCAATATCTGTTACAGAGCATCGCTTCTGTAATTCTGATGAGTGTCGCCCAGGCAGCTTTGCAATATGATACAAAGCACCGATGTGGCTCAGAACAAACATGGCGGAAGTATCACTCACATGGTCCGTGGTCAGCGCAGCGCACGGGTGAAAATGGTCAAAGGAAATGTCATGATTGTTTACTGAACATATGTGCTTCTCTAAATCATTGTATCTCTCTGCATAGAGCACTGGAAATGAAGAGCAAGGATTTCCAAATGAATGAACACACAATGGCTGGAATAACTTGAAAGGAAAAGATAAAATTCCTATGAATATGACAAACATACCAAGTCTCACTTTATACGACTGCTTCATCAGTAAGTAGTCTTGGCGAGAACTGGCACGGCAGCCGGCATTTCTTGAAGAAGCAATATTTTTTCCCATCGTACTGTCTGTTTGTTTCCAGTACTGTTTTATGGAACGTAGCCACCTTAAAAAAAATTAAAATCACCTATGATTTAGGCAGAACATGGAACCACTTCCTGTGAAAGGATTTTAAAGTATTTTAAATAAAGAAAATTTTATGTGCCTTAAAAATTACTTAAGGGGGGCTTCCCTGGTGGCGCAATGGTTGAGAATCCACCTGCCGATGCAGGGGACACGGGTTCGTGCCCCGGTCCGGGAGGATCCCACATGCCGCGGAGCGGCTGGGCCCGTGAGCCGTGGCCACTGAGCCTGCGCGTCCGGAGCCTGTGCTCCGCAACGGGAGAGGCCACAACAGTGAGAGGCCCGCGTACCAAAAAAAAAAAAAAAAAAAAAAAAAATTACTTAAGGGAATAGGCCCTGGAGCCAGATGACCTAAGATCGAATCCCAGCCTCCTTACCATGGGCTGAAGCTCTTGGTTGGATCACAAAATCTCTCTGGGCCTCATTTTCCACATTTAAAATGGAAATAATAATAGCAGTATGGAAAAGACTATCTAACAGTAGTAATGAAAGTAATAAATCAGAAGGGTTGTTGGCCATTTAAAATAAATTAACATATGCAAAGCACTTAGAACAGCACCTGGCAAATAGGAGTCTTTGCTATAATTGTTGTTGTTAGTGGGCAAAAATCTAGCCCAGTGAAAAAATAATATGGGGTTTTCAACTAATAAGGCTTCAACATCTTTCTAAACATCTACAAAGTGGGACAACATAAGAAATCTCAAGGTCCATGGCACAGCATGTCATTATACCATTTTAATTTTATTTCTTGGTAAAGGACAAAGAAAAAGAAACATAAATCGATAACTTCTGGTGAACCTTTTTTGAGATATGGGGGAAATTTCCTAGTCAACTGCAGATCCAGTTGGGAGAACCCTTGATTTTCCTTTATAGAGTGCGGCCTTGCTCAGCACCTGCCAGGAGGGGTGACTCTGTTCCTTGAATATCCAGAGACAAGGTAATAAATTCACCAGAAAGTTATGAAACTCTCCAGAACCCAGATAGAAAGCATGACATTCAAACATTCAAAATAGATAAGCATTCTATCCAGACTAGAAGCTAATGCCTACTCGGTGAGATGCTCCGGGTTGCTGATGGTAGCAGAAAGGGCCAGGAAGGGACAGCGGATCATGACAAGGAGATGCTCCCAGACTTCTGCTCCAATTTCTCCACCAAGACAGTGGACCTATTAAAGACAAAAATTCTCCATTAAAAATGAGCAGAAGGTCTGAAAAGATATTTTTCCAGAGAAAACAAACAGATGGCCAACAGGCACATGGAAAGACACTCAACATCACCAGTCATCGAGAAATGAAAATCAAAACCACATGAGCCATCACTCGCATCTGTCAGAACGGCCACCATCAAAAAGAACACAAATAACAAGTGCTGGCAAGAATGTGGAGAAAAGAGAACGCTTGTGCACTGTTGGTGGGAATGTAAATTGGTGCAGCCACTGTGGAAAACAGTATGGAGGTTCCTCAAAAAACTAAAAATAGAGTTACCATAGGATCCAGCAACTCCACTTCAGGGTTATTTATCCAAAGAATGCAAAAAGATATAAGCATCCCCTGTGTTAACTGCAGCACTATGTATAACAGCCAAGATATGAAGCAATCTAAGTGTCCACTGAAGGATGAGTGGATAAAGCAATTGTGGTATGTATATACAGAATGGAATATTATTCAGCCATAAAAAAGAATGAAACCTGCCCATTTGTGACAACATGGAAGGACCTCAAGGGCCTTATGCTAAGTGAAATAAATCAATAAATCAGACATAAAAAGACAAATAATGATCTCACCTGTGAAATCTTAAAAATAAACCACACACACACAAAAAAACAAGCTCAAAGACATAGAGAACAAATAGGTATTTGCAACAGGTGGGCATGGGAGAAACGGGTGAACTGCTTTTGTTTGTTTTAGTTTAGTTTAAATGAATTAAATAATTTTTCAGTTGATTTAAAATCAGCAAATGAAAATAAGACAGGGAAACTTGAATCATCATACATGGTCCCCAATTACCTTTAATCAACTATGCCAAGTTTGCATAAATATTGGCAAATTCAGGCAACAGCAAATCTTGACACAAATTCTTTTAATTCCCATAACCAATCCATCAATAATTCCTCTTTATCTTACCTTCCAAAATGTCTTTCAGATCTAAGCATTTTCTCCATGTCCACGGCCCCCAAGTCAACCACGATACCCTCCTGGCCACCCTCCTAGCTCCCCAGGCCATCCCCTGAATTCTTCACATCACAGCCAACAGATACGTCTCAAGGACGAATTCCATCAGGCCATGTCCACAAGTAAATTTCTTCAATATCTTCCCATTGCATGCGGAACAAAATAGAAACTCCTGAACGGGGCGTATATGTTGTGCTGGGGGCAACTGCCCCCCACCTGCCTCTCCAGCTTCATTCAAGCCTCTCTCCCATCCTGCCCTCACTTTTCTCCAGACACACTGAACATTGCTTCGCTCCTTGACCACAACTCTCCTACCCGCAGAGCCGTCCCCCCCGCTGTCTCCCTGCCGTCACCACAGTGGGGTCACACCGATCCATCTTGTCACCATACACACCGATGCGGGCTGCCACCGTCATGGGTAGGCGTAGCTGTCTACCCCCTTTTATCCAATGATTCTGTGACTTACCCTGCGCATTCCAGCACCAATAGTGCCTGGCATTGTGGAGATCTACTCCTTACATATTTGCTGAATTAAAGAATGTCCTTTGACCAAATAAAGCAAATGGAACTAGATTTAGGGAAGATTCTCAAATGTGGTCTCCTTTAAACAGATTAAACCAGGACACCTGGCAATCAGCTGGAAAGAACTTATTATCAGAGCCACAGACAATTTAGAAAAAGAAGAAACTTCCCCTGCCCATTTGGCTTTGCCCTAGTCAGACAGTACACCAGCCCGCTGAGTGGTGACCTTAGGCTTCGTACAGAGAACACACTTCCTTGGTTCTGCCAGAAGAGACATCAGTCTCCAAAGCCCGTCAGCTTTACCCTGACATAAAACTGGGGAAACTGAGGTACCCCATGTCACAGCATTTCAAAGCTCTGAGACTAGAGTACAATTCAAGGTTCTAGATTGCAAAGACAAAGCTGTTGGATTCTTTTTTTTCAATATGAATATTCAAGGCCTTCAAGATGTAGCATATAGAGAATGAGCAAAAAAAACCACAGTAAGTCAGACTCAAACCAATCAAAAGCACAGCTTAAAATAAAATAAAATAAAAAAAAGCACAGCTTGCGTGGTAGCTTCAAGCTTACAACAGGAAAAATTAAGTGAAATACAGGCTTATCATCATTTTCCCCTTTAAACTGAAAACCCCTTGGAGCAAAAGAATTCTTTTATAATGCTTTAAGCCTCTTTGAATAAATATTCTTAATTCTGCTGTAAAAACTTTCTCAATATCCTTCATTTGCTCTATAAATGTCCATCATTTTCCATGCTGCTCTCTCTGCCCAGGGAAACTGACCCACAGAGGCTACTGCAAAAGAGCTCCAATGCTCTCTGGTTCCATTGGCTTTGGCCAAAGGAGAGCCTGGGCAAGAGACCTGAAGGGAATGAGGGTGAGGTCTGCGTGCCATTGGCTGCCTTCCTGGCAGGCTACCCTGAGCCAGGTGTGCTCCTGGGCTAAGGCAGCTGCCCCTCACAAAGCGGCCAGCGCACTCAGAATCTCCCTGTGGGTCTCAGTGACCATGTCTTTGCCTTGTCCCTTTAGGCTGAGGGGTAAGCTCCTCGCCCTGGGCTACTGCACTAACAGCACAGTTCCCCCGCCCACACACCTTTGCAAAAAGCTCTTCTTTTTTATGTTTGTTTGTTTTGCGGTACGCTGGCCTCTCACTGCCGTGGCCTCTCCCGTTGCGGAGCACAGGATCCGGACGCGCAGGCCCAGCGGCCACGGCTCACGGGCCCAGCCGCTCCGCGGCACGTGGGATCCTCCCGGACCGGGGCTCGAACCGGCGTCCCCTGCATCGGCAGGCGGACTCTCAACCACTGCGCCACCAGGGAAGCCCCCAAAAGCTCTTCTTGAACTCTTCCATTTTGCATGTGTCACCTGTTTCCTGCTGGGACCATGACTGACAAGATGCTGTACATAATTGACATCGTTATAGCCCCAAACTCTTTGCTTTGGAGATCAAAGATCAGATTTTTGGAATCTCTGTCCAGGAAAACGTATGCCCTGGTGGTGAGTTCTGCTCCTGTGAAACGGTGGTCACCAAAGACAGCCCCTCTGTCTTTGGTGACCAGAGGTCCGCAGACACAGATACCCTGTCCTGAGTCAGAACAGGAAAACGGAGCCCAAAGACCGGTGTGATTCACAGGGGAAAGCCAGTGTCCTCCGCAACCGAAACTCCACGCAGACGATGAACGCCCTGAAGCAGCAAAAGTCTTCAGTGTGGCGCTTATGCAACCGGGAACTCAACCCAGAGAAATAATACCAAACCTACCTCATCAAATATAACGTATCTGATCCTTTTCACCCACGCCTGGCGATGCGGAGCTAGCAGCAGAATTTCAAAGCAGGCAGGCACTGTGATAAGTACCTAAAAACAAGAACATTATGCAAACAAACACTTTTGAGCACTTGCTACACCCAGAGGTAGTTCTAAGAATATAAAAGAGAGAGTTAAAACTCCTGAATGGACCTGCTGATTAACTAGAATATGATATATTCGTTTGAATCTTGTGAGACTGCAATTTTTATAGGTCAAAATGGTAAGATCAGATTTGAAGTTTAAATTCTTATTTATGAGCATTCACGGTAATAACAATAGGAAGAGTTCATTGTCGCACGTTTATTCCTTCAAACTCTGACCCCGAGGTTCAGTTTAGGTTGAAAACCGTTTATTAAAAATGAACAACTAGGGGCTTCCCTGGTGGCGCAGTGGTTGCGCGTCCGCCTGCCGATGCAGGGGAACCGGGTTCGCGCCCCGGTCTGGGA
>NC_041222.1:107264957-107281138 GCF_002837175.3 Physeter macrocephalus | reverse complement strand
CCGCTGGGCCTGCGCGTCCGGAGCCTGTGCTCCGCAACGGGAGAGGCCACAACAGAGGAAGGCCCGCATACCACAAAAAACAAACAAACAAAAAAATAAAATAAAATAAAAATAAAAATGAACAACTATGAAAAAAAAATATTTTTTTTAATGAACAACTATGGAAGTTGGGAGAGGATGGGGCAGAGGAAGGTGGTGAACTTCAGAACACACCTGGTGACGCTTTGGCCCACCTGGCTTGGACTCTGGAGCGCGTGGCAGCTGTCAGCGCTACTCCACACGCAGCCGAAATGGCCAATGTCTCTGCCCCAGCCCTGCTCAGTCCCAGGGCGCCGAAAGTGGGTCAGCACAGGGGCAGACAGCCGGCCTCTGTCGGACCTCACGTCCCGCCCCTGGGCAGCGGTGCTCTTACAAATGGTGATGTGGGTGTCACATCTCACATCGACCATGCAATGTGCTATAGTCACGTTTTCACTTTCTGTTGAGCTGTAACTGTTTTCAGTGAGTTTAATAAGGAGGGAAACTGTCTGATTTACTTAACACCATGAAGTCCATCCATAAATACAACATTTTGAAATTATGATGAGTATCCTTCCCATCAAGAAAGGTCAAGAAACAGTTATTCTGAATGGAAATCAGTTTGTCAGTCTTTATAACATGGGGTTCTTCAGATCATTTTCGATCCACTTATAAACCAAGATGATGCCATGAACTATAACTGAAATCTGAAATCAAAAGGTAAGTGTCCTTGAGAAAGATGAGCTCCATTTCTTACTCTCTGGAATATAACACTGTTAAATTTTCTCTAAAGCCACTTCATCTTTTATAAATTCAAGAAAATTACTTCTACAAGCCCTTGTCAAGATATCGCATTTCTACTGAAAGAGACTTCTAAGTACTATCATATAATTCGGTAACAAATGCATTAATTAGTGTATGTCCTACCTGAGAGTTTAGAGCCTCATGACGATAGTCCCGTGTAAAAACACCACACAGAGTTTCACCGTCTGGCAGATTTTTGTTAAAACGATTCTCAACAGTTGCTGCCACCTGATTGACAAGGGCCTGATTGACAGGGGAAAATATCCATTAATCACATAATAAAGTACAGGGGAAAGCTCAGAGAGAGAAAGACAGGCACTGCCTAAAACTACGTACTGCTGGGAGGGCAGGAAGCTTCATCACCCCTTTCTCCTACCATCTGCCTAACCCACGGGCTGTCTTTGAGCTCTGTGACTGCACGTGAACTTCACTTATAACCTCAACCCAACGTAAAATGGGAAAAACCGGCTTCATCAGAGGGAAAAAGCAGGAAATGCTGCCCACACATGACAAACAAACAGCTGATACCTGGGCCACCAAGGCTTAGAAAGAAACCGTGAGTCTACGTAGAACGGCCAAGGAGGGCAGCCAGGATGGACGTGTGGTTCTCCTATTTGGGGCATCCCCAAACCTCTACCTGCGAGTGTACAGGGGACCCCCACACCCCAGACCAGGCAGGTGGTGGCCAGCGGAATCGGAGCGTGTGCAAACCCATACACATCTCTGTATTTCACACTCTATGCCCAAAAAAGTCTCACCTAGATTAAAATGTAAACTTTAAAACATAAGCATAAAGATACTAGAAAGTGGACATTTTCACCTATTTTCATATATTTGAACACACTCGGAAACACTAAACGGAAATATTGATAGATCTGACTATACAAAGATATTAACAAAATATCATTAATATAACCGCAATATAGCAAAAAGATAAAATGACAGAAGTATATTGGTTATACTTTACAGAGAAAAAGTAATATACTTATTATACCAACTACCGGCCAATCGATAAAAAGGCAATCCCCTTCCACTACAAGAAAAAGAAAATGGGCAGATGTCGTGAGCAAGTAGTTCATGATTAAAGAAATAGCACTGCCCAGAAATCATACGGAAAGGCTCCCCAATCAGTGATCACAGAAGTGCAGATTTATTATGAGACGGAAATTTTTACCTAGCAGTATGGCAAAAAATGTTTAAAGATCATAGGAATGTTGGAAAAAAAAAAAGAGGATATATATACTTCCATATACGGTCAGAGGGAATAAAAATGGATTTAAATTTTTAGAAGAGTAATTTGGCTTCTAAAACCTTTGGTTTCTAAAACTTTTAGAAGAGGAATATGTATTGTGTTGAATTACCAATTCCACCTCCAGTAAGCTTAATTTTTCTTGATATATTTTATTAATTTCCTGCTATGAACACTCACTGCTTTCGTAACCACGAAAAACGAAAAAGCTACAATCAACACGAAAGTGCTCATTTCAACTAATCATGTTGATCAGTCCGCTTCTGAGGCTGATCCCAAGTCACTCGACGCCACATTTTCCTGGAAACTAAAATGGAGTGAGATCTCATTTTAATCCGTAGAATCACAGTTATCCCAGGTAAATCTACCTTCCTTAAGAGTAACTGCACTAAAAACAAGGGGTTGTAAATGAGGATATGCAAACTTACTACTTCCTGTAAATCAGCCTTTCTGCTAAATGACAAAGGTCATACTTTCTGTATTTAAGTTTGGCATTAGGTGGTTCTAGCCATAAAAGAAATATGGCAAAACCACCTGGCATGAGAAACACATCAGGCACTGACGCCCAAGAGCAGACAGGATGCATCCCATCAAGGGCAGAGGCAACGCGGGGTTCCTAAAGACTCAACATTACCCGACAGAGTCAGGACGCTTCTCTCGGTTCGAGCAAAAAGCTGAATGACAAGATCACAGGACCAGACCTCTGCCTCACAGTGCTCTAAGGGAAGTATTACTTCGGCCTCTCAGACTGGGAGGAGAAAATGCCGGTTAGAAAATAAAGTGAGACGCATGGCAACAGAACAGGCTGGTCGTTGGCTACGGTGGGGCTAAGGGAGGGGAGAACGGGTGAAGGGGGTCAAAAGGTACAAACTTCCAGTTATAAGATAAAAAAGTCTGGGGATGTAACAGTGACTACAGTTAACAATGCGGTATTGTGTGCCTGACAGTTTCTAAGAGAGTAGATCTTAAAAGGAAAGGAAAAAAAAATGTATAACTATATGAGGTGATGCATGATTCATGTTCACTAGAATTACGGGGGGGGATCATTTAACAATACATACAAATATTGACCATTATGTTGTACACACGAAACTAACAGGTTACACGTCCATTTTATCTCGATAAAAGTGGAAAAAAATAAATTGGGAAAAAAAATAAAGAGAGCTAGATCTACCACATGACCACGTGCATTAAACTAAAAGAGGAGGTTCAGGAGTGAAAGAGAAAATTCAAGTCACTTGAATGACCCCCCCAGCCCCCGGACCTACCTTGGTGGGGGCCACGTACACGACCACCCCGTCGTCACCCTCCCGCAGCACCTTCTCCATGCAGTAGTAGGAGGCGTAGGTCTTCCCTGAGGACGTGGGGGCCACTATGACCGCAGACTCGTTCTTGTCCACAACGTCCAGGAGCTCTCGCTGCAGGGTTCAGAGCACCATTGTGTCAGCACCACGAGAAGCATGTTAGCAAAACAAATACCTTAAGACTCTTCCAGCATAACTCTCTGAGCCGCAAAGGAGTGGCCGCGAGTTGAAAACACACCAAAAAGATACACGGGAACTTGTGAAGAACTCACGGCCTCTCCCAGAAGAGACAACTGCAGTGCTTTTGAGCGTCTGGAGGTGGGTTTGTGTGTGGAAAACGGAGAGTGGGTCTGAACAAAATATCTTGTCCTTGGGTAGATATTCTTTCTGATTACTTGTCATTGACTAAGTGCACAACGGCTCTGAGAAATGAAGATCTAAGAGTATGTATTTTTGTAACAGTGAAAAAGTAGCTGAACAGAAAAAAAAGTATCAATGATTAATCATTTTACTACTTATCTTGTACTTTCTAAATAGAAGGATGCCAGCCCCTACTTTGGAGGGCATGTGGGACCTTCATTAAAACAGACTCTTGGGCTTCCCTGGTGGCGCAGCGGTTGAGAGTCCGCCTGCCGATGCAGGGGACGCGGGTTCGCGCCCCGGTCCGGGAGGATCCCACATGCCGCGGAGCGGCTGGGCCCCTGAGCCATGGCCGCTGGGCCTGCGCGTCCGGAGCCTGTGCTCCGCGACGGGAGAGGCCACAACAGTGAGAGGCCCGCGTACCGCAAAAAAAAAAAAAAACAAAACAAAAAAAAAACAGACTCTCATCCCTTTAGCCTGTGCTTTTATTCATCAAAATGAGGAGTAGCCAAAGGATCATTAGCCTGTGTGATGGACAGAAGATGGAAAAGCCCCCCAGAGCCCCATCCTGCACACTCGGAATCCAGGTCCGCTCTGGGCCACACCTCGGGGCAAAGGCGACATCCAAAGAAGTGCAGTGGAGGGGGGCGTAGCTACCTGGAGGGCCCTCAGCTGCTTCGTGTTCTGCACTTCAGGAAGGAAGGACCTGGTCCCCCTGCTCCTGAACAGCAGGCAGGGAGTTTCTGAAGCACTCCAGCATCGTCAACACAAGGACGATAAAGTCAGATTCTGATAAGCCCATCTGTTAGGCGGAACCTCTGAAATGGCATTTTCATCGGCAAACGTGTTTAACTGATAAGGTTCGAGGCAATTTTATAAGGTTAAATCAATGCAGAAACGCACCCTTCTATTCCTAATTTTATAGCTATCAATATTAATTTTACATTTATTTATAGAAAAGTAGCTACCATGGTCACGGGTACAGGCTGTAAATATCTAAACAACTGCCTCTACTGCTTAAACTCCTTGAATGTCTCTGTCACATTTCTGTATTTACATAGGATGTCCTACAGTCACAGGGAAGCCTTGGAGGATGTTCCATAATGATACAGTCGGATGACAAAGACAGAACTTCAAATACATCCACGTGACTCCATCAGAGTACCTCCAAGAAAATGGTCTATCTATGAAAAATGGATGATACGAAAAATTCACTTTCTTGAAATGGGAAAAAGTCTACATTTGACATTTCCCATGACCATTTTAAGTGAGATGACTCAAGGTTAAGAATTTCATGCCAAATGTGCTGTGTGGAATCATGAGAAGCTCCTGAGATCAGATTTAATAATAAAATACAAAAATGTTTGTTTCATCCAGTCATTACCTGCCAGGTGTCAGGAATAAAGTCCTGGACTCTGGGGTCTGGATCTTTCCTCTCATCTCGTACCAAATAGTGGCCCATGTACTGCAGCTGAAACCGAGCTGGCCCCATGCCAACTGAGTATTTGTTCTTTTTCTTCTCCTTTACGTCATTTCCTGTGACCTACAGGAGTTTACAAGTCCATTTTGAAAGTGATTTTAAATTATAGCATCCTTTAAATGATTAAAAATATTTTTTAAAATAAAATAACTGAAAACTAATTTTTATGAGAAAAGCACTGTACCATCTTTCAAATTTTGCAATATTTATTGAAGAAATCTCTTACCACCTAAATCATTATCTTAACTAAAAGTAAAGAGCAGACATCAAGATTTTCAGATATCCATCACGGCACTTGAGCTACAATCTGATATCAAGACAACTGAACAGTCGCAATATGGTGTTTAAATGTTTTGCTAGAATTAAACACAGGATTAGTTTTAAGGGTCTGCAGAGACTATCTGGCATTTTTGCCCAGAGAAGCTTTTGTAAAATTTTCTAATTCTAGGTTACTTCAAGTTGGGGGAGCTGGATTACTAATAATGATTATGAACTTGGAGTAAATATTTTCAGTAAAAAAAAAAAAAATACCCAGATAACTGTGTTTACAAGACACTTGAGGTGCACCTAATAATTACTCTATTAGAATGGAGCTATTCTGAAAACATTACCTGGGTTGGATGCAAAGAACTTGCCAACTCCTCAAATCCTAAATACCTAAGGCATCTGGCTATGAGTTGCCAATCTGCTTCTTGCAAAAGTTCTGGGTATTTTTCCGTCACGGAGTAGATCCTTTTCATCATTTGAACAGCTATACTTAAATCTTTTGTGGTTTCACCTTGGTAAAGAATAAACAGCAAAACTGTTATAAAGGCCATCAAAAATAATAAATGTTTGATAGTCCAAGATTAGTCACTCAGGCTATCAACCGACCCAATTAAATTCATTGTCTTACTTAGCATTTATGGAGGTTTTGGAATACAGAAAACTCAATAAAATCAAAGTGCTACTAAACACATTCCAACATCTCTGTGGTTAAATGAGATGTAGCTCTGTAAGTGTTGGGAGAAACAGAAAAATCTTGTAGCTCATGATAGAAATAAGATCACTAAAGCCCAAGTTGGTCTAAGTTCTAAGGAATACAGATCTTTCCCAACTATTATTTTCATGCCTTCTCTACTATGTTCAAAGAAAAATGTCCAGATGAGTTTAAATATCTGGTTAAAAACTTGGCAACATTTATTGAATCCTAACGGTGACCAGAGATAAGTATCTGGTGTAATCACTGCAGCCTATAAATTCAATCAGTCTGTTACACCTGCCAGATCCAAACTTTGCTAATCCCTGTCCATTTCTTTAGAGTCACATACATCCTTCCTAGTCCTCCTCACGGCTGGTCTTTTCATACTTCACACGTTAGGGCAGTTTTGATTCGCCCCTTCTTCCAATCAATCTACATTTTATGTATTTAACAAATATTACCAAACACATACTGATGCTATAAAGGCTACAAAAGAAATTTAAGCCACTGTTAATCCTGATCTCTCTCAGGTCAACTGCAAATCCTGACACAACATCTTAATGAGAGAGACCCACAGAGGCCAAGTCTTATGCTTCTCACTGGGATGAAATCCTCAGGGAAGTCTGTCGTTGCAGGGGCAGATTGAAGTTTGTAGAATGACGGGGTGGGGGGGAGAAGAACCCCCAGTGACCCCGTGTTCAACGGATTCAAGTGTGGAGACGACCAAGACAGACAGGTCAGTGAGGTGTACTCAGGACTGTCAGTTTGGAGGTGTACTGGCCCCTCATCATTTCACCTGCCATCAACTTACACATCTCCACCCAGCCATGTTTCTCCCTTACCTGCCTCTTCCTGCCTCTTCTTTTCTTTTTCTACTATCTATTGCAGCAGTTGTAAAGTAGAGCACATGGAAACCACAGCAACTTCTGGAAGAACTCAGCATGCCAGGCAAACACGATCCGAGTTTTGCCCAGAAAGACAATGTTCGCACTTCAGATCTCAGAGATGAATGACAGACTCTCCCTGGGACCTCGCCATCCGTGGGTCCCCTTAACAACGCCCACAACTCTCTAAGTGGTTGTTTGTAAACTTTGACTGGGAATTGATTTGAATTTTTTTATTGGAGTGTAGTTAATTTATATTGTTGTGTTAATGTCTGCTGTACAGCAAAGTGATTCAGTTATACATATACATTCTTTTTCATATTCTTTTCCAATAGTTCCCTGTGCTCTACAATAGGACCTTGTTGTTTATTCATCCTATATATACTAGTTTGCATCTGCTAATCCCAAACTCCCAATCCTTCCCTCCCCCTCTCCTTGGCAACCACAAGTCTGATCTCTATGTCTGCATGTCTGTTTCTGTTTCATAGGTAAGCTCATTAGTGTCATATTTTAGATCCCACATGTAAATGATAAGGAATTGATTTGTATTTGCTTATGAATGTGCTGTATCTTTGCTGTTGGGGCCCCCTTTGAGACTTCATTGCTCTTTGATAAAATAGAGGTAATAGTACTTAGAGGAATTCTCCAAGGACAAAAATCAGATAATGCATCTAAGGCTTCTCTAAACCTTCTAACACAAACTTCCAGTTAATAAATAACAGCTATCATCATTAGATTTTTATTCTTCTCCAATGTATTCAAACAAACAACTCAACAAGAACTCAAAGCCACATACCTTCACCACGGCAATGTTCTTTCCACGCTCTCAAGCAGGCAGTAATCCCCACCATTTCAACTCGCAATTTCACTGAGCTACTTTTACATGATTTCAAAAACTCTTCTAGGTTCTTTATTCCAGAGTTTAAATTCTCTTTCATTTCCTCCTCAATAGAAAAGGACATAACATTCCATTTTTTCTCTTCTTTTTGTTCTTCCTTGGCAAATAGCCTCTCCTTATTCTCTCTAGTAATTTTTTCAGCCTTGGTCTCCTGCCCAAAAGAAGGAAATGTGTCATAAAACAAGTTGGAAATAGTCCAAGATGGCACTGCATGAATGAGACAATAGTTTTAAGTGTATATTGATTATTTTGAACATCATCCCGTTCTTAACAAGGCACAATTTTCGTTTCAGTGTCTCTTAACATTGAAGCCTCTGTGAATTGAAATCTTTGGACAATCCAATTTACTGACTATAAAGCCTCTGTCCAGATAATTTTTCTAGATTTCCAAGTGGTGTAGGTTATAAATTGAAGAGTAAATGTAATACAATCAGAAACACCAGGACTCTGGTTTTTCTGTCTCCTGATCTCTCGGGAGTTGGTTTTCCTCTTCCATCCCCCATGGTCACCTCCCTACCCCAACTTGTGCTTCTAGATATTTCTTCCACAAAGCCTTGCTCAACTCTCCCAGCCTGAGTACGTATTCCTCCCCTGCCCGGGCGTCTATCAAACGCTCATCACACGCAATGCAGTTGTGATTTTCCTTGTCATTAGACAGAAATGTGCCAGAAATAGTTGTTGGTGTGTCCCAAGCACAGCACAGGTTCATCCTCTTTTAGGGGTGAATGAGGAAGGGGCAGGTGGGAAGGAACATCATAAATAAACCAGTTTGCTCTGTCTAGACAAGCATTTCCAACCAACTTACATGTAATATAGACCCACTTCTACTACACTTTTACCTACTTGACTGATTAACGTGCAAAGAAAATTAGAGAACTGTTGTATCCGTAAGAGAACACTGACAAACCTTCCATTATTCTGCTTAGTCATGAAACTCATATCTAAACTTTGCCTTTAATGAAGTCAATTTTCATTGTCATCACTTTCTCAGTATTTAATTCGAATCAGTGGAGCTTCTCCAATGTTTCAACTTCCCAAATGTACCGCCCTGTCCTGGGATAACTCGGCATGGTTCTGTCTCAATAGGACAAGAACAAGCCCTGGCTCTTTGCCAGGTACAATATGTTTGTTTTAGCTTGAAGTGTTGCTGGAAGAGCACATTTACACGGTGCTGAGGTTGTTTAATCTCCACGAGATAATTTATTTAATTTCCAATAATGTAGAAGATTAAAAAAACATGAAATTTTTTTCAGTCTTTATACCTTACACTAGGTAATCAGAATTTTTGCCAACTTTCTATTTTATAACCTCTCTCTCGAAAAAAAATAACTATATAAAAGAAACTTTTCAGTAAATAAAAAAGGAATAGTTGTAATTGGATGGTCTCACTAAAGATAAAATTGGCTGTGAAAATAAAAAGGAGGTTGTCGCCATGAGGAGAAAAACAAAGACCACCAAGCTGGGCCTGAGGTGGCTGCTTGTTGACTATTAAAGCAAAAGTCCTCATGTGTGCTCAAATATTTTTCTAACTTTAGGTATAATTGAAAAACTGTTGGATATTGAAAGTGTACATCATGGTGGCTTGATATACATGTACATTGTGGAAGGGTTCTCCCCACTGAGTTAATTAACCCACTCATCAACTCACATATTTATCTTTTTGGGGAGGAGGGGAGGTGAGAATATTTAAAATCTACTCTCTTAGCAAATTCAATGATATGATGTCGGGTTATCCGCTCTAGTCACCATGTTTCTCCTCTCTGTTTCTATGAGTTTGACCTTTTTTTTCTTTTGGATTCCACGTGTAAGTTACACTACGCAGTATCTGCCTTCTCTGTCTGACCTACATCACTTAGCACCTCGAGGTTCAACCACGCTGTCACAAATGGCAGAATTTCCTCCTTATAACTGAATAATATTCCAATATATATACAGACCACATCTTCTTTATCCATTCATCCCTTGTTGGACGCTTACATTGTTTCCGTACCTTGGCTGCTGTGAATAATGCTGTAATGAACATGGGAGTGCAGAGATCTCTTCTACATCCTGTTTTCTTTTCTGGGATAAATACCAGAAATGGGAATGCAGGACTATATAGTAGTTTTATTTTTAATATTTGGAGGAAATATACTATTTTCCATAGTGGCTGCACCAATTTACATTCCCACCAACAGTGCACAAGGGCTCCCTTTTCTCCACATCCTGGCCAACACCTGTTGCTTCTTGCCCTTTTGATGACGGCCATTCTGACAGGTGTGAGGCGATATCTCATTGTGGGTTTGATTTGATTTCCCCTATGATTAGTGATGTTGAGCATATTCTCATGTGCCTGTTAGCCATCTGCATGTCTTCTTTGGAAAAATATCCATTTAGTTACTCTGCCCACTTTTTAAACAGATTGTTCGATTTTTTGCTATTGAGTTGTATGAGTTTTCTGTATATTTTAGATATTAACCCCTTATCAGATATATGATTTGCAAATATTTTCTCCCATTTTGTAGTTAGTTGCCCATTCATTTTTTTGATGGTTTCCTCTGCTGTGAAGAATCTTCTTAGTTTGATACAGTCTCATTTGTCTATTTTTGCTTTTGTTACCTTTGCCTCTGGTGTCAAATCCAAAAAATCATCACCAAGACCAATGTTAAGGAGCTTACAGCTTATGCTTTCTTCTAGAACTTTTACAGTTTCAGGTCTTGAAGTCTTTGATCCATTTTGAGTTAATTCTTGTGTATAGTATAAGATAGGGTTCCAAGCCTCATTCTTTTGCATGTAGCTGTCCAGGTTTCCCAACACCATTTATTGAAGAGGCTATCTTTTCTCCATTGTATATTCTTACCTCCTTTGTCATAAATTAATTGACCATATATGCTTGAGTTTATTTCTGGGCTCTCTATTCTGTTCCATTGACCCATGTACCTGTTTTTATGCCAATACCATACTGTTTCGATTACTATAACTTTGTAATATAGCTTGAAATCAGGGAGTGTGATGCCTGTAGATTTGTTCTTTCTCCTGAAGATTGTTTTGGCTATTCAGGGTGTTTTATGGCTCAATACAAATTTTAGGATTGTTTGTTCTATTTCTGTGGAAAATGCCATTGGAATTTTGATAGGGATTCCATTAAATCTATACATTACTCTGGGCAGTAAGGACATTTTAACAATATTCTTTCTTCCAATCCATGAGCACAGAATATCTTTCCATTTATTTGTATCCTCTTCAATTTCTTTCATCACTGTCTTGTAGTTTTCAATGTACTGTAACCTCCTTGGTTAAAATTTATTCCTAGGTATTTTATTCTCTTTGATGCAATTGTAATTGGGATTGTTTTCTTAATTTCTGCTTCTGATAGTTCATCATTAGTGTATAGAAACACAACAGACTTTTGTATATTGATTTTGTATCCTGTGACTTTATTGAATTCATTTATTAGTTCTAACAGTTTTTTGGTGGGGTTTTTACATAACATAATGTCATCTGCAAACAGGCAGTGTTACTTCTTCCTTTCCAGTGTGGACACCTTTTATTTCTTTTACTTGACTAACTGCTCTGGCTAAAACTTCCAGAGCTATGTTGAATACAAGTGGTGAGACTGGGCATCCTTGTCTTGTTCCTGATCTTAGAGAAAAAGCTTTCAGATTTTCAGCTTTATCATTATATAATGACCTTCTATCTCCCTTATTACAGTCTTTGTATTAAAGTCTATTTTCTATGGTATAAGCATAGCTACCCCTGCTTTCTTTCAGTTTCCATTTGCATGGAGTATCTTTCCCATCCCTTTACTTTTCTAAAAACGTAGCATGGAAAGCAACTATCAAAGGGATTGAACAAAAAACAATAAAGAAGGACAATGAAAAGTTAAAAAAAATTTTGATAGAATGAATATAACCTACCTGTATCTTTTTGCTCTTGGGTTCACAGAAATTCTTCTTTGGCTTGATAGCTTGAGGTACAACAAATTTTGAAGAGACTGATTCTAATGACTTCCCATAAAATCGCTGAAAACGATGATACATTTGCACAGATCTAAGATGACGAGGATCTCTAGATTTTTCTGGAAAAGAAAAGGCTTAAAATGCAACACTACTACATATTTTCAACAGCGTTCTCACTAATCCTTCACACCATCCCACACACACGTGCACTTTTCTTTTTAGTTTGTAACAGTAACTTTGACTGATGACTTTTGTTAAAGAAGGAATATTAAATCACACTATCTCTTGTCCACAGAATGATTCCTTACTTTATTTAAAGGATGCAAGCGCCACACACCCTTTCACTGTACACCTCTCAAAGCAAATATCAGGATGCTACAAAGAATGACAGATTCTGGGCATTACTTCTGTTTTGTGCCCTGTGAATGAAGTTAAGAAGGGGGAAGGTAGGGCTTCCCTGGTGGCGCGGGGGTTGAGAATCCACTGCCAATGCAGGGGACACGGGTTCAAGCCCTGGTCCGGGAAGATCCCACATGCCGTGGAGCAACTAAGCCCGTGCGCCACAACTACTGAGCCTGCGCTCTAGAGCCCGCGTGCCACAACTACGGAGCCCACGTGCCACAGCTACTGAAGCCCACGCTCTGCAACAAGAGAAGCCACTGCAGTGAGAAGCCCGTGCACCACAACGAAGAGTAACCCCCGCTCGCCGCAACTAGAGAAAGCCCGCGTGCAGCAACTAAGACCCAACGCAGCCAATATAAATAAATAAATTAATTAAAAAAAAAAAAAAGAACGGGGAAGGTCAAGGCCAAATCAGGAAGATATCCATCTAGGGTATCATGGCTTCTTGTATCACTTGACAGAAAAATCCTTACTCCAGACCATGGTCACGGAGCCAAGAACTTGGCAGCTCAGAAAGACTCACTGTGGAAAAATTCAATGACATAGGAAATCCCAGCACTCTCAAGGTATGACTTACTCCCATCCCCAGAGAAAACTACAGCACTCACTTCAAGGGACTAGTTAAGCAGGCTGATTTTTCTATATCTGTACCTACATATGTAAATCAAACGGCTCCGAAGGATGTTAATGATTGATCTAAAAACGCCCTTGTATTTTTCAGGATATTAGTAGTTGTTTGTAACAGCAGGCTAGGAAGTGTTTCGTGGGAACACGCTTACTGGGTCCACTCTTAGATTCTTCTGAAGGTAAGTTCTGTCCACTGGAAGAAGGATGGGGGTGAGCATGGGGTAGACAAAAGAAGATAAGGGATGAGCCGGGGAGAAAGGTCCCTAAGTCAGTCTCAGCTGACTTGCTCTCAGTGGTGCCACAGCCTCCATCCCGAGCGTGAAGGTGGGTCAACTGCTGCCCTTGTTATGGGTGAGGCGAAAGCAGCTGCAACTGCTTGAAAGCCTATAGCCTCAATATTTCTGCCATCAAGGAGCACACAGATGTCTTAAACTATAAACTGTCTTAGCTTAAAACAGCTTCTAACTTTTGCGGGACAAATGCCATCTCTGTGCACTTGCTCCTAAGACAGCTGTGTGCCCGTGTACACGTGACAGTCAGCAAAGTGGGGCTCTTTCCTCACCCTCTTTACTGACATATACCTACATATCTTGTACATTGTTGTTATGCAAGAAATAGAGTAATTTTTCATTGTAACATAAAAGGCAGAGAGTGAAATCGATTTTAAGGTATTTCACCAGAATCGCAGAACTCACCGTCAAAGTGGCCCTTTGTCCTGTCATAATCATCACTGAGGGGTCTGTGAGAATGCCAGTGCACAAGCTCATCAAATTCTTTCTGCTTGACCAGTGAAGTTACAATAGGATCATCGCTAGGAGACGAAAAGAAATATAGGCACATTTTAAATTGCACGCCTCCAAATATAGCACAGCATAGATCTCATTTTTTAATAATTTTTTAAAAAATCATAGCCACCTTTCCTCTTTCCAAGATATAAGGTGGGTGGTAGAATCCAAAGAACAGTTTATTGGGGCTTCAGAACCCAGAATCCACCCCATTATCTCGTGCCATTGACCTCAACAAATATTTATCCACCCATTCATTAATTACAAACACACAGCTGGAATGATTTTACTCTAAGGTTAAAACTATGTTGGGTTTTAAGCTAGTTATGATCACAAGACATTGGTAAATTTGAAACTAAACTCATTATGTGTTACAAACACATGTTACATCTAATATAACCTCTTTATAAATAATCTGTCGAACTTTGTAAAAGCTTCAATGAGTAATTCATCCATTCCACCCAGTGGCCCCCATACCTCGTTAGGAAAGGCAAATCTTTCAAAATGTCCCCAGCAAACTTATCAACCACCTGACATGACACTGGAATAAAACCCAAATTAGCCATCTTTTCCTTGGAGGTATCTGTAAAAAAGTAGTAAGGCAAGGTCAAATGTGAAACTTTCATACAGCAATGTTACACATCATTTTCTAAAACTTCACATTTAAAAAAACATCATGTTTCATTGATCTTACTTATTTACATTGATCAATTCCAGCCCTTCCCATAAAGCTATTTTCCACATTAAAACATTCTGGAACACAGCAGAATATAAAGAAATAGGTAGCATTTAGGCATGTATGTAGGTAGATAGAAGGATAGATAGACGGATGGATGGATGGATGGATGAACAGATACACTGATAGACAGAAAAACACCTATGTTTCCTATTTCAAATGTTTGTTCCTTTTCTTATTTCCTATTATGAGGCAAGGAATTTAAACACGGAAGTCTCACTCAGAAATCTCTTACATATATACTTTTATAAAAATAAAAAAGTAGGGGGAAAATACAGACGTCAATGAAATTATGCGGTATCATTAGTCTTCTCTTACATCCTCCTTGATGTTATGCCCACGTACACCTACATATGACAGGTGGATATCACACGTCACATATTGATCGTATATACAACAGCTGGCTAATAAATGCCCCTTTATCCAGTGTCTGGTTCATAATTCTAGGTGAGCTTCAATTGCTCTGCTCGTTATTTCCTTGACGTCCACTGTCCCTGCGTTTGCCTGAAACCTTCCTATGAGTCCCTGCAACTCTCCCTGAGCGCTTTCTCCTTACAGCCTTGGGTGCAGCCAGAGTCCTAAGGATTTCATGCCCCCCGAGACTTGACGAAAGTCACAAGGTAAATACCCCAGCTACCTTGCTCTTTGGGTAAGACATCTCCATAGTGGTTTGCACACAGTTCTAGGATTCCCAGTAAAATTTACCTGTAGTTGCCCATGTGGAAACCTACGCATTAACACCGCCTGCACTGACTGTGTTTTCTTCCTGGTATTACCTAAGCACTCCCTTATTGGATCTTCCTGGGAACAATAAACTCCTTGCTCTCAAGCGTCTTTGTCTGGTGGAACTAACTCATCCTGACATAATGAAAGGGGATATATATTCTTCCCCTGGACTCTGAAAAATACACTTGTATCAATACACCCCCAACCCCCCTTAGCCTTCTTTGCCACTTTCCATCTGGGGTCATTTTATTCTTCCTGAAATTCATGATATAGAAATGTCTCCAGTGATGACAGGATGATGGATAAATCAGCGTTTGTATTTTGAAAAATGTCCAAGCTACTCATTTCTTAAACTGTATTTTAAGAATAACATATGATTTCATTATGTTCTGACTTCTATCCTGATATTTGGGAAAGTCTATTATTAGAGACTAATTTTTATTCCTTTGTAAGTAACTCTGGTCCTTTTAAGATATTTATTTTTTACATTCTCTAATCCCACTGCATCGTGCCTAGTGTGTGTATTTGTGCGTATGCATGTGCATATGTTTGCTTTGCCCCACTCGGGACTCATCATACGCCCTGAGTGTGCAAATCCCTGTCTTTCATCATCCAGGCAAACGCCAGCCGTGGTCTCGTCAAATACGGCCCAATCTACACTGGCTTGGCCTCTCCTTCCAAATCTCCAAATGAATGAAAGCTTAGACAGCTTCGTTCTGTCTTCCATGTCTTTTAACATGTATTTTATCATTTTTTATCTCTATTTCTTTTGATTGTTTTTCGGTTCTTTTAAAATTTCTCCAGCTTGAGATATAACTGACATATAACCCTGTGTAAATTTAAGGTATGTAATGTGTTCATCACTATTGTACCTGTAGTTCTTTTGATCTATTTCTAGCTCACAAATTCTCTCTTTAGCCAAATCCAATCATCTTTTTTTTTTTTTTTTTTCTGGTACGCGGGGCCCTCACTGTTGTGGCCTCTCCCGTTGCGGAGCACAGGCTCCGGA